>NC_064629.1:912839272-913142216 GCF_023864275.1 Schistocerca cancellata
CTATAGCTTGATTGTGACTACTTCTAACATTTTGATATAATTCCCGCTTTGTTCTACATGATATCCTTATCCCACTAGTCAGCCAACCGGGCTGTCCATTACTGCTAGTACCCCGTTTAGAATCTTCTAATGGAAAGCAACTCTCAAAGAGCATGAGAAATGTGTTATGGAAAGCATTGTATTTATCATCTATATTATCGGCACTATAAACATCTTGCCACTCTTGTTCCTTGACAAGTTTTGAAAAACTCTCTGTTGCTGTTGGCTTAACTTTCCTACGTAGTTTGTAATTAAATACGACAATGGTTTGGGTACAAAAACCTTTTAGTGTTAAAATTTGTACATCATGGTCTGAAAGGCCATTCACCCTTTTACTAACAGAATGCCCATCTAGTAATGAAGAATGAATAAAAATATTGTCTATGACTGTGCTACTGTACCCCTGCACCCTAGTTGGAAAAAACACAGTTTGCATCAGATCATATGAATTTAGGAGAACTACCAACATCCTTTTTCTTTCACAATCATGTACAAAATTAATATTGAAGTCACCACATATAACTATTTTCTGGTACTTCCTACAAAGTGAATCAAGAACCCTCTCTAGCTTAAGCAAAAATGCTCTGAAGTCGGAGTTAGGGGACCTATAAACAACAGCAATTAGAAGTTTGGTTTCACTAAATTCAACTAATGCTGCACAACTTTCAAATATCTGTTCAGGGCAGTGTCGTGATACGTCTATGGACTCAAATGAAATACTGTTTTTTACGTACAGAGCCACTCCCCCACCCCTCAAGGAACTCCTTGAGAAACAGCCAGCTAATATGTAGCCGGGTATAGGAAGCCTCTGAATTATCAAATTATTTAAGTGGTGCTCTGATACACCAATAATTTCAGAGTTAACATCTATTAGCAGTTCACTAACTTTATCTCTAATACCTCTTATATTTTGATGAAATATGCTAATTCCTTCTGTACTTGGAACCATTACATCCTCTGGAGGTGAGCCCTTAGTTAGACAAGAGGTTGTAGGCGCTACAGTCTGGAACCGCGCGACCGTACGATCGCAGGTTCGAATCCTGCCTCTGGCATGGATATGTGTGATGTCCTTAGGTTAGTTAGGTTTAAGTAGTTCTAAGTTCTAGGGGACGGAGGACCTCAGATGTTAAGTCCCATAGTGCTTAGAGCCATTTGAACCAACCTTAGTTAGAGGCACTTCCTTTAAGCAGGTATACCTATCAGCTGACTTCAGTCTAAAAAAGGTGCAGCTCTAACACCAACTACTGCAGGAATTTTTCCATGAGTGATACCACTACCACCACCACCACCCACTACACTGTCACCAATAAGCTTTGCCAGCCTCCCCTTCCCATACCTATTGAGGTGCAGGCCATGCCTAGTGAAACCCCATCTACTGATAGACCCAACTGGCACCACTGAGATGTGATCCATGCCCTCCGCCATCATTGCCCTCCCCAGCCCCACATTAACGCACCTAACAGCCGCATTAAGGTGAGACCCATCATGATGCTGAAACAGTTGCACGAATTGCACATTAGTGCCACCAGTTTGAGTAGCTATCTTAACCAAGTCACCACTAACATCATACTCCCCGTCCCTATCGAGACTGTTCCCTGCTCCACCCACTATCACTACCTGATCCTCTTTCGTAAAATTCTTACATAACTCCCCTATGCTTTCAGTCACCTGAGCCAACCCTTCACTAGGCTTCACAATGCTGGTGACCTGGTACTCACTACCCAATACTTCCTGCAACTGTGCCCACACCTCTTCCGTGGGAACTACCTAGCAGCAGAACCTTCTTTCTGCTAGATTTTGCTGCCTCGTGATGGCTGGGTGTTGCGCGATGTCCTTAGGTTAGATAGATTTAAGTAGTTCTAAGTTCTACGGGACTGATGACCATAGATGTTAAGTCCCATAGTGCTCAGAGCCATTTAAACCATTTGCTAGATTTTGCAACCAACCTAGGCCTCCTAATTGCTGAGGACTGCTGCAATTTACCTACATCTACGGCTACACGAGGCTCCTCTCCACTCAACTCTGACAGTTGGTCGTATCTATTGCATGTATGTGAAGTAAAACTGTCTTCTTCTCGGCAGAACTGCTTATTACTCATGTTTCAATTCCGTATGAGGCTACAGTCTATACAAACTCCAGAAAATAATTCCCAGAATTAAGATATATATGCTATACTAAAAGGTTTCTCATCTTCAGAAACACTTTACTAGCTATTGTCAGACTCCAGTTATATTCTCTTACCTTCGGTCACCATTCGTTATTTTGCTGCCCAAATACATTGCTGTGCAAAACGTAAGGACGAAAGTAACTTTCACATGATATGCCACTGACAAGTAACATACCTCCATGAACCTTGGACCATACATAGAATGAACTGCTAGAGGATAGCAGAGAAGGTAACTGAAAGAAGTACCCAATGAATCGAACAGATGTGACACTTTAAATTAAATCCAACAATTACAGTGAAATCACTCGACTCATGAGGTTTCCAGGACGTTAGAAAATGCAGGACATCGTTCTTAATAGGGTTTGTGACCACCACAGAGAGCAGTGTCCGCTCTGTGACGTGCACTCACCCCGGCCACATGTCTGGTACGGACTTCTTGTGCGGCAGTCCATTCCTTCTCCAGCGCGGATGTCAACTGCTGGATGGTTTCTGGTGTGTGTGGACGTGCTACACAATACGTCGCACAAACGCATCTCAAACGTGTTCGATTGGATTTAGCTTTGGGGAGCAGGCAGCGAATTCATCCGCCGTTCCAAGAGCTCCTCCACCTGCGCAGTTGGATGCGATCGTGCATTGTCATCCATAAAAGCGAAATCAGGGCCTTATGTATCCTTGTAAGGAAGGACATGAGGAAAGAGTACACTGTGACAATAGCACTGACCTGCGAATGTATAGTGCTCAAAGGTGAAGAGGTCCGTAAGCCCATGTCTTCCGACACCATAATGCCCTGACTGTTGTGGTGGTGGTCCAGGTGTTATGACGTGGGGATTACTCCTTCTGAAATGCCCAGCGGCCATCATGATTTCTGATGATATCAGTGTGATAATTATATTTGAATAGGAGTATAATTTCCGGCATTTCTTTCAAAAATGGCTCTGAGCACTATGGGACTTAACGTCTGAGGTCATCAGTCCCCTAGAACTTAGAACTACTTAAACCTAGCTAATCTAAGGACATCACACACATCCATGACCGAGGCAGGATTCGAACCTGCGACCGTAGCGGTCGCACGGTTCCAGACTGTAGCGCCTAGAACCGCTCGGCCACCACGGCCGGCGTATTTCTTTCAGTTACATTTTCTACCATACTGGAGCTGCGGCTTCTGTGTATGGTGAGAGATTCACCGAGCTTTGTTACTTGGCAGTGACGCACTACAAAAAATTTACTTTCGTCCTTAAGTTTTGAACACCAGTGAAGAATAACTTTCAAAGTGCAGTTTGTATCAGTCAGTTGCAAAGTAAAATAATGCTCGTTATTCTTAATAACCACAGTGAGAAACATTCAACTCTCCATCATACATAAAAACAAATAACAACCACAGCAAATACTCACGCTTCACAGTAGCTTCAAATCACGGAAACAAAGTTAGTAAAAGCAGTGAAATCAGTCAAGTAACTTAATACTGGTGAAAGGTGAAACTAATTACTTCATGTAGCTGCTTTCGAACTGCTGTCCAGTACTGGCCAAAGCACGAAGACACCGCCGACAAAAGGCACTGACAATGACGAGCAAAAGATCGCCAACAAAAGATCCCGCGCACCCAAACGCTCACACTTGCATACTTTCTGTGAAGTCACATACTACTAAATCTAAGTCAGAAATGTAAGTAACAATCACTATTCAGATCCAAAGCTTACTACAGACACGCATAGAATATTGCATTAAATAAGAATCCTCTTGTCACCTCTCTCTGAAATAAAAACACAATATTAAACAATATGTGAAAAATCAGAATGCGTACCTATGTCTGATTGTGGGAAAATTTAGTAAAATTAAAAATACAAGTGAAATTGTAAAATGTGACTACTTATCCGCTCATGTAATAGGGTAAGGATCCGGGACTTCATGTTACGTGGAGGAAGCATAGTAGTAGCACATTTCCAAATAAACTTTTTTATAAACTCGTTCTGTAAGTCTTAACACACGTGTCTGATTTGAGACATAGCGTGTCATGGTGTTTATTGAGGTCGTCAGCTCTGATGTCATCAGATTGGTGCAATGGTTCAGTTGTTAATGATTCTTACTATCTATTTTAATTAAGACATATTTAATGTACTTTAATCGCGGAATCATGCTTGAAATGGCAATGAGCTCATACCAGCATCGTGATGTCAGCAGCTAGTGGTTTTGTGGTTATCGTTGCTGCCTCTCAATCGTGGAGCCCCGGGCTTGATTCCCAACCGGGTCGGGGATTTTCTCCCCTCGGCACTGTGTGCGTGTGTGTGTGTGTGTGTGTGTCTGTGTGTGTGTGGGCCGAAAACATGAAATTTCCGGTTCGTAAACGTTTCGTCACAGATTATTAAATTTCCGTCATTTCCGCCAGCAGCACCAGCACTGAATCAAGCTGCACTTGTTACACAACATAATGTTCTTGTAACACACCCATCTGATGATGAGCCTGCTAAGCTCGAAAACATGTTCATTGTTGAACAAATCGTAAAAAAGTGACTGGTTGCGTATTTATTACCAGATAAATCGCCAATTTCTTGTAAATTGTTGTTTGGGGCAAGAGTTAGAAAACTCTGACCCTTTCAGAATCGTAACGTTATATTTGTCGATATAACGTTTTTTCCTGTCTACTACTTCTGCTCTGTTTAGCAGTATCTATTCATAACCAAGGAACTATGTTTACCGAAACGATTACAAGGAATGGCTCTGAGTAACGTCGTTGAAAAACACTACATGGAAAAACTGCCCTTAGGAGTTCATAAGCTAATGAACAGCTAGCGGGATGTTGGCGTAGGTGATCTTGGGTTATAACGGGGATGTAATTACTGACGTCTGCTGCAAAGAGCTCACGTTGCTTTATGGTAGCCGGCCGCTGTGGCCGAGCGGTTCTGGGCGCTTCAGTCTGGAACCGCGTGACTGCTACGGTCGCGGGTTCGAATCCTGCCTCGAGCATGGATGTGTGTGATGTCCTTAGGTTAGTTAGGTTTAAGTAGTTCTAAGTTCTAGGGGACTGATGACCGCAGATGTTAGGTCCCATAGTGCTCAGAGCCATTTTTTTTTTCTTTACGGTAAACACGACTCGGTGGGACGTCAACAGTGGTCGTCGCATCTAGAAGCGGAGCCACATGAAGCTGCACTACTAAGATGTGGGTTGCGTTCGTCTAAAGTCTACTTTGGCTCACACAGAAATCATGCTACCTTGCTGTGTGGTCACATCACAACGATGTGTCTTCACATGGACAGTCATTTATTCCTGTGTCCAGAGCAGAACTTTAAATTAAGCGTTCCGAAACGTACCTGATGGGATATGGGTGAAGTGTTGCAGCGACTAGGATATACGCTAGATTCTTGGAATATCGCACCTCTAATTCATAAAAAGGTAGGTTAGGGTTTAACGTCAAAACCCTACCACATTATCTTGGTTCGTTAAACGCAAATTTCCTGTATCACTTCCATGTAAAGGCGAATCCTTAAGTAATGCAACATTTAGATGAGATACTTCTGTGTCATTAATGATGTCAGTGTTGTTCTGCCGCTACAATAGTCTCTTCAATCAGGGGAACAATATTGCACGATAATTCGAATATTTAAATATTTTGACTTCTTAGTAAATATTATTTACCTCCTCATCTCTGCAAGTACACTTCTATTTATTAATACAGCAATACCATGAACGCGGTTACATCAAACTTCAAAATGGCATCAAATGCACTACATTTTTTATATGCAAGTGATTAGCGTTTCAGTGCAACCGCTATTAACGTTTTTTATGAGAGGGACGATAATGCAACGAGGGTCCCATTCAGATATCGCATTTTAACCTTCTCTCAACAACGTAGGGGTTAAAATGACTCGAGAGCGACAAATATGCGCTTGCGTAAGTGGCAGGTGATTGGGGAAAACTGTATTTTATTAAACAAAATATACTTCATTGTTTCGTGCAATGCTGAATATGATACACTGCACGTAAAAATGAGTTTGGTCAGGCAGACATAACATTGTAGATCATGATCTGGCAATTCCCGTTGTTGACCGAAGGTGGTGATTGCTTGTGGGGTTATCATTTTAAGAGTCGTGTAAGGAGTAACAACTACCAGCGTATGTCAGCAGTCTATGTTCAAGGTCGTGGCCTATTAAGATTGCAGTTTATCTGACTTCGATATTGCTGTTACCATTAGCATGGATCCTATAAATATCATCTGAATATGGAAGCGGTAGTTTCAAGAGGACAATATTCTGTTTCTGGCGGGTGGTAATGGCCCCACACGACTAGTGCTTGAGAGGAGAGACATTGTTCTGGGATTGATTGCAGGAAGCCAATTATCAAGGACAGAGTGATACTGCATAGAGCAGCACATACTGTCCCCACGGCGATCACTACTCCGCCTTCCCTTGACGCGGCACCATAGAAAAAGGCGCGACGACAGTTGTAGCTCTAACGACAACACTGACAGCAGGAGCGGTCCCACGTCGTCATTTCAGACGAGCCCCGTTCCTGCTACAGCATCACGACGAACATATCCGAGTGTGGAATCCCCGAGGAGAACGAAGGGACTGCTCCTACTCTCACCATCGACTTCGTTCAAACTTATGGCATGTGTAGAGCTCGGCTAGAAATGAAAATAACAGAAGTGGGAGCTCCAAATGACCAGACGTTTAGAAAAAAATGACGCGGGTCCTGTAAAACAGGCTAGGCTGCTTTGCCCCGGCGTTTGGCGCAGCGGGAAGAGTACCGAACAGTAATGAGACGGTTGTGAAATCGATTTCCTACAAACAGAATTTTTTTTGTTTTCAATGTTAATGCTACTTACGCTGCAGGTAAACCCGAAATAATGAGCAATATTTTGTACTTATTACTTTTTTGATAAAAGGTATGAAAAGGAAAGGTAACGGAAAATTGGGATAGCAAAGAAATTTCCAAGAAAGGACTGTAGCGACAGCAGCCATTACCAAATTAATCTCCAAGAAAGGATTGTAAGGCGTACACGACAAGTTGGTGTCTAGAATTAGATCCTTTTGCTATTCTACAGTTTATGATTTACGCGCCTTAGGGTTGTACTCATTGTAACACAGGGTAAGTAGTAATTTTATCGGCGTCTCGCACGTGTTACAGACGCTCCATTTTCACTGTTACATGGTTGTTGTCAAGTTTCTATAGAAAAACGAATTTCCTTTACAATCATCAAAGGTTCTCTCTCATGGTGCGGTTTGCGGCAAACAACGCATAACGCTGCTCGAAGGTCAGAATAAAACTAATGGAATGCGAAGTCTTGTAGCTTTAGGTAGAGTCCCTTCTTAGAAAGTTATTCCCGGAGTCTTCGGGGACGCTGTAAGTAAAATCACTTCTTGGAAATTTATGTGCTATATCAAATTTCCTTTTGCCTTCCTTTTCCAAGCATTTCACGAAAATATTAAGAAATTCAGTGCAATGCGATTTTAGTTTTATTTGCAGTGAAAGTAAAATAAAAATTAAAAGAAAATATCCGTATAGGAAAAATAGCCTCAGATTATGACACAGTACTTTTTTCGTTGAGCCAATCATTCCTTGCAAGATAGGCTAACATAAATGGCTATCGCCTCCCCGACCCGTACCAAAAGTGCTATATTTTAAAATACTAGACCATTCAGTGCTCCAACTTGTCAGTTTCATTTCTAACCAGGCCCTGAAAATACCATAAGTTATCACAAAATCGGTGATGACGAGTAGGCACGGCCCGTTGTTAGTAATCGTCATAATCATCATTTTTGGAGTGAAACGTAACCTACACGCCCAAGCTAGCTGCTCGGCGTTGCTATTTTAGGGACTTTGACGTTAGTACATAAACTCAAAAACGTCGTGCTCAAACTATCCAGAGGAGATGACAAGGCGGGCACGGTGTTTACTGTTCAGACCGCAGCCTGGCTTCGCGGAGGTTGCTTTACCTAATGAGATTCACAGACAGGCATTTTACAACAATAGAGACCCAACCCATCGTGGAAACCACCTGAATTGCTAGGAAGACGCGAAGGGTCCTCTAAAAGTACACATTTCTAGTTTACATCAATATAACAGCAAAATAGTGGCTTAAAAATGAATCTACGTCGTTTAGCGATGTGTGACAGTAATGTCAAAACATGTTAACTCTTTCGTGGGTGAATTAAGGATTCTTCCTACTAATTTGTCTGGCGTGTAGTTTCCTCAGAACGAATTTTATATTTTCATTTCACTGTACACCGTATCGGATGGATGCTCTTAGATACTTCAGCGCTTTCACTGTTTACAGCGATGTAAGCTATCAAATTGAATCTTCCCATCTAGTTAACTGCAGTGTATAGTATATTGAGGGACAACTGCCAGCATATGGTCCAGATGGCCCTGAGCATTATGGGACTTAACTGCTGTGGTCATCAGTCCCCTAGAACTCAGAACTACGGTCGCGCGGTTCCTGACTGTAGCGCCTAGAGCCGGCCGCAGTGGGCGAACGGTTCTAGGCGCTTCAGTCCGGAACCGCGCGACCGCTAGGTCGCAGGTTCGAATCCTGCCTCGGCCATGGATGTGTGTAGTGTCCTTAGGTTAGTTTGGTTTAAGTAGTTCAAAGTTCTAGGGGACTGATGACCTCAGACGTTGAGTCCCATAGTGCTCAGAGACATTTTTTTTTGTAGCGCGTAGAACCGCTCGGTCACCTCGGCCGGCTAACTGCCAGCATAAATTCGCTGTAAGTTTTGAAGTATTTCAATAAAACATCCTGATGTTGTCTTGCCTATGTACATCAGCATCTTTCACTAAAATGATCATGCATATTCCTACGTTGTAAGTGTCGTCAGTTATAGATCTATGATTGAGAACAGTAACGGTATGATAAAGCATCCGTAACTAACGATATTTCCTCTTTAAGAGTTGTACTTTCTAGGAAGTCCTCAATCCAAAAATGTTCAAATGTGTGTGAAATCTTACGGGACTCAACTGCTAAGGTCATCAGTCCCTAAGCTTACACACAACCTAAATTATCCTAACGACGAACACACACACCCACGCCCGAGGGAGGACTCGAACCTCCGCCGGGACCAGCCGTACAGTCCATGACTGCAGCGCCCTAGACCGCTCGGCTAATCCCGCGCGGCATCCTCAATCCAGTCAGGTCACTTGGCTATCATATGGAAGTGCAGAGAACTCCTTCCTGAAGTTAAACAACTCAGTATCATTACAGGTGAAGCTATTTGCTTCTTTATGGATATCACAGACAAACCAAGCGACCTTTGTTGCACAGTACCGTTCTTTGCAGAATCCATGTTGATTTCTACAGATGAGATTTCGGTCCCTTAAATAGTTGTTATAAGTTAGCATAAACCTTGTTCGATAATTTTACAACACATTGAACTTATGCTTATTTTTCCGACGCCTCTTCTTCAAAATAAAACTACTTGTTTACTTTTGCAGGGGCTTGGAATAAGTCGCTGATCAAACGACGTGACTACCAACAGAAGAACAGCAGGATGGTCACAAACAATCTGAAAATCTTGTAAGGGTGTTGCAGAGTAAACTGTGCTGAGAAATAAATGATGTTAAGAAATAATTTCGATACGCTGTACCGTTTGGGAGTTAATTACCAAGTAAGTTTGCCAATCAGGTCGTTGCGCGACCAAATTCAAGCTGTCCGGCAGAGACGATGTCACAACCTAACGTTATCTTCGTTTAGTTCCTAAATCCGAATACGTGATCGATAAAAAATTGAACATGTGGCGGTAGTAAGCATCGAACCTGACCGTTAACGGGGCAGCCTTGTGCGCTATCATGTATGTATTCTATGAGAACAATTGACAATAACTATGTCTGTCGGGCCGCTTGAATTTGCGAACACAACAGTCTGAATTACTAATTTCAGCGGTAACTAGGTAACGGCACACCGCATCATATTTATTCTTAACAATTATTTCTCAGCATAACCTACCCAGCAACACTCTGAGTAGCTTTTTAGACTATTTCTGACCACCCTGCATTCTCTGTACGAAGTCGTGCAGGTACCGCATCAAGTCCTGCCGCCTTTCTTCTACTGGATTACATCGGTTAATTTCTTTTCGCTGTTAATTATCTTAAAATTTCGGCATCCGTGAGACGATAAAAACAAAAATCGTATTTCACTATTCTGCACTGAAACAACTTCGTACGTCAGAAATCAATATTTTGGTCTTCTGTGGTTCTCCTTTCCTGCGACAGTATGAAGCTGACTTATTGGATAAGCGACTTTACTTTACTAAGAATCGTGGATAAAATTTTTCATTCAATTCACTGAACGCTTCTCACATTCCTATCATTATACTCATTCTTCATCATTAATCTTTAAGTTTTCAGGGTCCTCTTATCTTACGTAACGGTTTTCTACTCGGGTTTAGAACCAAGGTGGATCTTTTGGTATGGATCGTGCAGCAAGATTTCGTTGAATAAGAAAGATACAACCTGGTTCAATATATACACTCCTGGAAATGGAAAAAAGAACACATTGACACCGGTGTGTCAGACCCACCATACTTGCTCCGGACACTGCGAGAGGGCTGTACAAGCAATGATCACACGCACGGCACAGCGGACACACCAGGAACCGCGGTGTTGGCCGTCGAATGGCGCTAGCTGCGCAGCATTTGTGCACCGCCGCCGTCAGTGTCAGCCAGTTTGCCGTGGCATACGGAGCTCCATCGCAGTCTTTAACACTGGTAGCATGCCGCGACAGCGTGGACGTGAACCGTATGTGCAGTTGACGGACTTTGAGCGAGGGCGTATAGTGGGCATGCGGGAGGCCGGGTGGACGTACCACCGAATTGCTCAACACGTGGGGCGTGAGGTCTCCACAGTACATCGATGTTGTCGCCAGTGGTCGGCGGAAGGTGCACGTGCCCGTCGACCTGGGACCGGACCGTAGCGACGCACGGATGCACGCCAAGACCGTAGGATCCTACGCAGTGCCGTAGGGGACCGCACCGCCACTTCCCAGCAAATTAGGGACACTGTTGCTCCTGGGGTATCGGCGAGGACCATTCGCAACCGTCTCCATGAATCTGGGCTACGGTCCCGCACACCGTTAGGCCGTCTTCCGCTCACGCCCCAACATCGTGCAGCCCGCCTCCAGTGGTGTCGCGACAGGCGTGAATGGAGGGACGAAAGGAGACGTGTCGTCTTCAGCGATGAGAGTCGCTTCTGCCTTGGTGCCAATGATGGTCGTATGCGTGTTTGGCGCCGTGCAGGTGAGCGCCACAATCAGGACTGCATACGACCGAGGCACACAGGGCCAACACCCGGCATCATGGTGTGGGGAGCGATCTCCTACACTGGCCGTACACCACTGGTGATCGTCGAGGGGACACTGAATAGTGCACGGTACATCCAAACCGTCATCGAACCCATCGTTCTACCATTCCTAGACCGGCAAGGAAACTTGCTGTTCCAACAGGACAATGCACGTCCGCATGTATCCCGTGCCACCCAACGTGCTCTAGAAGGTGTAAGTCAACTACCCTGGCCAGCAAGATCTCCGGATCTGTCCCCCATTGAGCATGTTTGGGACTGGATGAAGCGTCGTCTCACGCGGTCTGCACGTCCAGCACGAACGCTGGTTCAACTGAGGCGCCAGGTGGAAATGGCATGGCAAGCCGTTCCACAGGACTACATCCAGCATCTCTACGATCGTCTCCATGGGAGAATAGCAGCCTGCATTGCTGCGAAAGGTGGATATACACTGTACTAGTGCCGACATTGTGCATGCTCTGTTGCCTGTGTCTATGTGCCTGTGGTTCTGTCAGTGTGATCATGTGACGTATCTGACCCCAGGAATGTGTCAATAAAGTTTCCCCTTCCTGGGACAATGAATTCACGGTGTTCTTATTTCAATTTCCAGGAGTGTATATATATATATATATATATCAGTCCAAAGACTGGTTTGGTACACCTCTCCACGCTAGTCCTTGCTGTGCCAGCTTCATCTCTCACAACTACCTTAACCTAAAACGATTTTAATTTGCTTACTGTACCGAAGCCTCGGTATCCCCCGACAGTTTTTACTCTTAACCTTATAATTACAGGTGACCCGAAAAGAATTAGGTACGCCTATAATAGTGCAAGAAATCTGGAGAGGAAAGTGCAGTGAAACCGAACCGTATGCATAGCACAACTTTTTGTCCGCAACTCGTGGTCGTGCGGTAGCGTTCCCGCGCCCGGGTTCCCGGGTTCGATTCCCGGCGGGGTCAGGGATTTTCTCTGCCTCGTGATCACTGGGTGTTATGTGATGTCCTTAGGTTGGTTAGGTTTAAGTAGTTCTGAGTTCTAGGGGACTGATGACCATAGCTGGTAAGTCCCATAATACTCAGAGCCATTTGAACAGTAGCACCACTTTTTTCAGGTTTATGAAGGCCTTGATAAGTGGTATGTGAGGAGACTGAAGTAATCCTCGAGGAAAAGCACTCACACTCGGTCGACGACTGATTCAGCTTCCCTCCTGTTCTTAGCCGATAACGCGTTACAAAACAAAATGGGCATAAAAACTGGACTCGTTAAATGACAGTGTAAGTGATTCATAAAAAGAATGATAGATCTACACAATGGACAGGAAACAATATTATCCGTTATACATACATGTGGTCTTCGATTTCACAGAGAAAGGAAACTATCAAATTACATCAGTTAAGTACACTGGTAGGTAATGCATAACAGAAATTTTTCAAGAGAAGTTAAATGACTTAGGTCCATTTAAGAGAAGCTTTGTATAAATTATTCGGGGGCTAGAACTTTAACTGTGGTAGTTATTTATTTACAACTTACACATAACAGGTACCTGTTCAAAAGTTTCTCTGTCCTTCAAAATTGCCACCACCTACACCTACATCTACATCTACATGATTACTCTGCGATTCACACTTAAGTGCCTGGCAGAGGGTTCATCGAACCATTTTCGTACTACTTCTCTACCATTCCACTCTCGAAGGGCGCGTGGGAAAAAGGAACACCTAAATCTTTCCGTTCGAGCTCTGATATCTCTTATTTTATTATGATGATAATTTCTCCCTACGTAGGTGGAGATCAACAAAATATTTTCGCATTAGCAAGAGAAAGTTTGTGATTGAAATTTCGCAAATATATCTCGCCGCAAAGAAAACCGCCTTTGTTTCAATGACTGCCACCCCAACTCGCGTATCATTTCAGTGACACTATCACCCCTATTGCACCATAACAGGAAACGAGCTGCCCTTCTTTGCACTTTTTCGATGTCCTCCGTCAATTCTAACTGGTAAGAATCGCACACCGCGCAGCAATATTCCAGCAGAAGATGGACAAGTGTAATGTAGGCTGTCTCTTTAGTGGGTTTGTCGCATCTTCTAAGTGTTCTGCCAACAATGCGCAGTCTTCCTTTTGCCTTCCCCACAATATTATCTTTGTGGTCTTTCCAATTTAAGTTGCTCGTAATTGTAATTCCTAGGTATTTAGCGGAATCGACAGCCAATATGTTCCTGAGATTTATCGTATATCCTAAATTTACCGGGTTTTTATTAGTACCCATGTGGATGACCTAGCACTTTTCTCTGTTTAGTGCCAATTGCCACGTTTCGCACCATACAGAAATTCTCTCTAGATAATTTTGTAATTGGAATTGATCGTCTGATAATTTTATTAGACGCTAAAATACAACGTCGTCTGCAAACAACCTAAGGGGGCTGCTCAAATCAAATGGTTCAAATGGCTCTGAGAACTATGGGACTTAACAGCTGAGGTCATCAGTCCAATAGAACTTAGAACAACTTAAACCTAACTAACCTAAGGACATCACACACATCCATGTCAGAGGCAGGACTCGAACCCGCGACCGTAGCGGTCGCGAGGTTCCAGACTGAAGCGCCTAGGACCGCACGGCCACACCGGCCGACGGGGCTGCTCAGATTATCACCTAGATCATTTATGTAAATCAGGAACACCAGAGGGCCTATGACACTATCTTGCGGAACGCCAGATATCACTTCTGTTTTACTCAATGATTTACCGCCTATCACTACGAACTGTGAAATCTCTGAGAGGAAATCACGAATCCAGTCACACTACTGAGACGATGCTCCGTATGCACGCAATTTGATTAATAGTAACTTGTGAGGAACTGTCTCAAAAGCCTTCTTGAAATCTAGGAATATGGAATCGATCTGAGATCCGTTGTTGACAATACTCATTCTTTATTGGAATGAAGAGCTACCTGCGTTGCACAAGAACGATATTTTCTGAATCCGTGTTGGTTACGTATCAATAAGTCATTTTCTTCAAGGTGATTCATAATGTTCGAGTACAGCCAAAATCCTACTTCAAATTGAGGTCAGTGATATGGGTTTGTAGTTCAATGGGTTACTCCTATTTCCTTTCTTGAATATTGGTGTGAAATAAATGGCTCTAAGCACTATGGGACTTAACATCTGAGGTCATCAGTCCCCTAGACTTAGAACTACTTAAACCTAACTAACCTAACGACATCACACACATCCATGCACGAGGCAGGTTTCGAACCTGCGACCGCAGCAGCAGCGCGGATTCCGACTGAAGCGCCTAGAACCGCTCGGCCACGGCGGCCGGCTATTGGTGTGACCTGTGCTACTTTCCAGTGTTTAGGAACAGACCTTCCGTCAAGTGAGCGGTTGTATATGATCGTTAAGAAAGGAGCTATTGTGTCTGCGCACTCTGAAAGAAATCTGATTGGTATACCAACTGGTCGGAAGACTTGCCTTTCTTAAGTGATTTGAATTGTTTCGCAACACCTAAGATATCTACTTTCATGTCACTCATGCTAACAGCTGTTCTGGTTTCCAATTCTGGAGTATTATCTTCTTTCGTGAAGGAATTACGGAAAACTGTATTTAGTAACTCCGCTTTAGTGGCACCATCATCGGTAACATTTCCATCACCATCATTGTTTATAAACCGTTGCCAGCGATGTGGATGTCGTAGGATACCCTTATCAGCGCCAGTTGTGTTGAGAAGCTCATCAGGCAAAAACATTTGTCACCCCAGTGCGCACGCACCGATGAATCGTTAAGCCTTTACAAGTGGTGCAGCGATCGAGTCACGTGTTCAACCGCGCGCGTATTGCATCTACGTGTGCATAAGGCAGTAGCGATCAGTGAGACAGTTATGTTTCAAGCGGACATTGTACATAAACATGGGTAAATGAATGGGCGTAAGAGAAAAGCTAGAAGGGGAAATCGTGTTTGGCCGTGTCCATACTCGTGCAGAGTGTGAAGTTGCTGGATTTGTTGATGTTTCGAGGCGGAGTGTTGTAGATGTCTACAAGCAGTGGTGTAAACACACGTATCCACGAAGCACGACGTCAGATGAGCTGTAGGAAAAATATCCTAAAGTGGAATCAGAGACGCGGTTCACAGCTTGTGAATCAAAATCCCTTCCAAACCTGAAAGGAATTGCCGCAGGCAGTGAATGCAGGTCCATGCTAACCGCTTAGGGAGAGACCAATACAACGGGAACTGAACGTAATGAACATTTGAGGTCGGAAGCCGCGCAAGTGATCATTGCTCACACCTGTTTTTAAAGCCGACAACGTTATCACACCTCAATTGGCCGGCAAAATCACCTTACTTGAACACCATAGAAAATCTATGGGACTTATTGGGACAGCAGGTAAAACACCGTCAGCATCCCCACAGTCTGGTATAATTGCGCGATCAAACCCCCATAGAGTGCCTTAACTTAGATGCGACGTATCTGCACAGCCCTGTGGACTCATTTTATAACCGAATCCAGCGGATATAAAATACAGGGCCGGATTTGGACGGTTTCACCTGTAATGATATCTAATTTTTTGTCCAGTTAGGATAGTTCGAGTGAAGCGATCCACTGCCCGTCGAATCTCTAAGATTCTGAAACGAATGCCAAGGTGAGCTTCCTTCAGATTAGGTATCAAGCTGGAGTCGCATGGGCGTAAGTCTGGGGTGTGTGGTTGAAGGTAGAGCACTTCCCAGCCCCAGTGATCGAACAAATCAGTCAGAACTTGTGGCATATGCACCCAACCATTGTCCTGCAAAATGATGGGCGGGTCCTGCAGAATGTATCACCGCTTCTTTCTCTAAGCTGTTCACCTTCTGAGCACGGCTTGATACCAGCTGTCAATCTGCAGGACAACGCACGGCTGCATATGGCTGAAGTTCTGACTGCTTTGTTCGATCAGTGGGGCTGGGAAGTGCTATACCACTAATCACACTCCCCGGATTTAAGCCCTTGTGACATAAATAAGTAGCTACCACTGTTAAAGTTCCACCTCTCGCATAAGAAGACATGGTGTCACGTTGAGTGGATATCCTCTCCAATATGGGTGCGAGGCTCAAATTTGTTCCCAAGTCACCGAGCTCTGGTTCTTGTGAGACGTCAATAATTGAGTCAATTTGCCATGTATAACTGGTAACAAACCAACCAAAAACGAAGAACTTTCACCTCCAGATGTGTTCTGAGACTCCCAGTAATACACGGATGGGCCTGCTGAACGGCCCTCATATGCTTGAGAACATCTCATTTTCATAGTACTTGTGCAGGTACTATTCGTGGCTGTATTGTGGCCTGTCTACAGTGCGTTAAGGCCGCGTGCCGCGAGAAAAAGGTAGCAGCAGTGGGATGGTATTCATGAAGACGCATGCTGCACGATGCGGCATCTGGAGCACGCGGTTTGCGCATATCAACTTCAACGTGTGTTACGTGCTGCTGCCAACGACAGAGTGAGTTTTGCGTGACATCAGCTCAGGCCGTTGATACCATACGAAATATTGATGATGAAATGCCGTGACGTTCCGACAGTTATCAAATATTTCTCATCCGATGATGATTCACTGCATTTCTCTTTGTTTTTCATCATAGCTACTCTGATCTACTGAAATTACGTGACCCACTGCACTAAATTTTAAGAAGTTGCACAAATTTTTAAGAGTTAATTTCGAAAAATATTTCGTAGGCTTAGCGTTTGGTTCACTCAGGTCATAAATTTCTGGATACTGAACTGTAGCTACAGTATCGCAACTGTATTTAAAGGTGAGAGCGGAATAATATCTGTCGCGAAACTTCCTGGCAGATCAAAACTGTGTGCCGGACCGAGACTCGAACTCGGGGCCTTTGCCTTTCGCGGGCAAGTGCTCTACCAACTGAGCTACCCAAGCACGACTCACGCCCCGTCCTCACAGCTTTACTTCTGCCAGTACCTCGCCTCCTACCTTCCAAACTTTACAGAAACTCTCCTGAAAGAAAGGATATTGCGGAGACATGGCTTAGCCACAGCCTGGGGGATGTTTCTAGAATGATATTTTCACTCTACAGCGGAGTGTGCGCTGATATGAAACTTCCTGGCAGATCAAAACTGTGAGGACGGGGCGTGAGTCGTGCTTGGGTAGCTCAGTTGGTAGATCACTTGCCCGCGAAAGGCAAAGGCCCCGAGTTCGAGTCTCGATCCGGCACACAGTTTTGATCTGCCAGGAAATTTCATATCAGCGCACACTCCGCTGTAGAGTGAAAATTTCATTCTAGAAATATCTGTCGCCATTCTCAAGATATAGATTTGCATGTAAGGCGGAAGGGTGTTGTGCAGTGCACCTTCATCTGCACAAATGCATCATGAATCACGTAGTCGTAACATGTGTCGTATTTTATAAACGTGTCACATTAACCAAACTAGACATACTTGTCCCCAGGAAGCATCCGTGGTCTTTATTTATGTACAGCTGTGTAATTCCAGAGTAACCTGTCATAAAGAAACTTTCCCATCATATGTGCCAGTGAAATGATTGTGTCTCACGGCAGCTTCATGTGTAAATACTCCATACGATCTGAAGATGGGTGACGTTGTCCGAAACCATAAATCTGGAAACCAAACACAGCAGTCTACTGACTGAAAAAAGCAGCGTTTCACCTTATCGAAATGAGGTTGCTTCAAATACTATCCCGCCAAGAGGCAAGTAGTTTGTCGTTTGATTATATATAAAATAGTTCTGATTCTGGACACAATCAAAGACATGGTCGTAAGAAATCATCTGGCAACATAAGTACAATACAGTTAAGAGAACATACACAAGACTGCCGGGCACAGTCGGTACATGGCAATATACGAAGGAGTTGCCCGTCAGGAACCGGTTGCTGTCAGGTGCTGGCAATAGAGGCGTCGGACCAAGGTCGGCGGCCTCTGGTGGGGGCCCGGAGCAGCAGAACGGCGCGCTTTTCAAAATTGTGTGCGATTCGACATGTGCTGCGATAGTGGTGGTGGCGGAGGATCAGTAATTTGCGGATTTCTACACCCCTCCTTCCTTGGGGGGGGGGGGGGGGGAAGAGAGACCACATTCCGGTTCCTCCGCAGCGCGCTGTTGGTTGACACATGCATATCGTCTGAAGTGGTCCCCGGTCCACGTGAATCACCGATTAGTGACGGAAGTGGCGGGAGCGCTTACACGCACGCCTTCCGCCTCCTCCAGGATTGGAGGCAGACGACACCGCCACCCTGTAGGCAGGGGCCATGTCGACGTCGGACTCTTCACCAGGTGCCGTGATGTAGGTAGCATCGGTGTCCGGATGTAATGTAGACGGCACCGACAATGGGTGGCAAGCGCCAGCGTCAGCGTCAGTCTGGGAGGTGCCTGGGTCGACGTAGGGGGCAACTGTGGGAGCGCTGATGAAGCTCCGGCGGCCCTTCCCGCAAATCAAGGCACCAGAGAAGTGTCGGGCTGCGTCGCTTATGTGAGTACGTATTATGGGCCGGTTCTGGCCCAGACTGTGTCATCGACGACGTCATGGGATTTCCCGAACCTTCCCACCCTCCCTCCGTCTGACAAAGACTGATTCAATTCTCCTTCGTGTAAAATAGTCAGAAATTCAAAAGCTGAGGTAAATTCAAAAATAGCCCAGTTGCGCTACTGTAGAAGCAGGGTGGTTGTCATAAGTATAAATTGGCGGGAAATCCAAGCTGGCTCATTGTCATGCTTGCTGACCTGAAATAATGGCCCTGGCTCTACAGCTACAGAATCTAAGACTTGGAAGCCTGTGACAGGCTGTATGACGTCGGGACCCAAGTTCTGGAATGCTTGTACTATGACGTCAAATTTCCTGAGACAGAGAATGTTTGAGCAGGTCCAGGCTTGTCTTATGGACAAAGAAGGATTGCCTACTTCACACGTTTCCTCCAAGCTACTATGCACTCAGAGGTGTATGGTCACTGCATACTGCATCTCCTATGTCTTCACTTGCATCTATATTTAAATAAACAGTGATGGGAGGGAAAGGACCTTGTGAACATGCCCTCGTGCTGCCATCCAGACTTATTCCCCTCAGTTAAAATCCAAAACGGTATGCTGAGTACTAGGAACACTTGAGTCTTTATTTAAATAAATACTTTCCCAGGGAGAGCTCCCTTTCTGGAGTCGCAAAGTTCATGACGGTCAGATCAGTCGAGAAGTCTACCACCACCTCCTCCGCAGTAGCCCGCTAATAGCCGAGTCACCGTGCACCACTGCCGTCTCTGGAAGGTTGGGCAGTTCTGTCAGCCGCTAGGGTCACCACCTCGCTTAAGACATAACAGATCAGCAGCCGGATGTCAGCCCTCCATCCGTCGGTGACAACTCCATCCAGAGAGGCACCAAATGCGTATCACCAATTCGATATCCTAGCGCCAGTTGGAGTGTAGAAATTTAGGTTCCAAATGCTAGTATACTGTCGTGTCAACACTGCAACCACAGTCCGTATGATCTGAGTTAAAATGAAAGGAAACCAGAAAAATGCATGAATGGCACTCTTGCTTTAACTCAAATGACAGGGAGTAAAAATTCACGAAAGCTGAAAGTGACGAAGAACCCACATTCACAACTGCTGAAGAGAGTGGAATTGCGGATTACGCTGATGATATTTTTGCTATGACCTCTGCAGATTATAGATGGAAGCTTGAAAAAAATGTAAAGCGATTACTCTCAGAATTGCAGTGGTGGTGTAGATGCAACAAATTAACAATAGAGGCAAATAAAAAAACGTACATACTGCTTAAGGTAAAACTCCCCCTCCCAGCAAATCAACCTTAGGATAGATAACAGCCCACATACACAAAGCAGTGACTGCTGAAGTTTAAATGGTTTTCTTGATGTCATTTGAAACTTTTCAGCAGATGTAGATACTGTCTGCCCGAAGGCTGCTAAAATCGTGTACACAATCACAAGCTACAACTTAGCACTGGAAGCTGTGAAACTGTACCTCAATACAGTGATGAAAGTGGAACTGCAGAACGCCTGGTTTATAATCTCTTTTGAATATCACAGGGACACAACGAATGAATCACATCGTCCTCTATATGTACATCTTTCACTGAAAGATGTTACATCCATGATGGCATCCCCCTGTGAAACAGCAACCCGGCAGATGACATAAAGTTCCCTGAATATCATCTTCAGAATCAGCTACTTCTGGTGAACAAAAGAAAACATATTATGAGCACCCCCAGAGAGCGAAAACTGATTAGTTGTTACTTAGCGCCTTAGTTCCCAGAATAATGAGCATCACTGTTTGCATTTCCATTTCGGTACGGCACAGACCTGCCTAGCGTAGCACAAGCCTCCTGTGACAAACTTAGTAGAAACGTAGTCGCAAGGGTGATGCAAGAAAATTCAGTGACAGGGCCGACATATGTTTTGTGTTAGAAGCGATATTCAGACTATGCTGACACACGCAGCAGCGAAATGCTAACTTGCTACATAGACAAGGCTGTGAAATCGCTGATACAATGGAATGACATAATAGTAATTTCATGATTGCACGACGGCCATACCTCGCGCCTCGGTTCTGTTGTGACTCAGGGCAGAGAAGTGCTACCATTTCTGAAACACTGTCAGATTTAGTCAGCGTATAAACACCTCATTCGAGACCGGAAGCATCAGGCCCTGCCAGTCAGCAATCCAAAATAGATCATCAAGCAGTCGCTGCAGGACTCAGTCTTCACTAGCTGCGATTGTGCCTCTGTCTGAATGCTGCTGAGATGGTGCTTTCCAGCTGGCAGGCCACCTGTTGGCCAGTTTTCATCCACTGCAACCAGACTGCCACTGGGCGTCTACAGATTGACCTTGAGTCACTTAGCAACCCAGCCACAATTGTAGTGAATGTACAAACTTCGTTGCTGTTCGTCACACTGCGTAGACTGACTTCTTGACAGTTAGTACTGAAACTGCTGTCAATACGGGGTCCTTGTTTCGCCCATCTGCCCAATAAATGCCACCAACTTTACAGAGTCTGTTACAAAAGAGTGCTGACAGACAGCCTAGGAGCTGATGCACCGCAGTACTGCTGGAGTGCTGACCACGTAATCTCACCGCCTGCTGGCTGAGGCAGACCAGCTGTAACAAGAGGCTGCTTTCTGATCTCAGCTTGCTTCCCGACTGAGAGCAGCCAAAAGCTTTGGGGGCGCTGACCACCACCTGGCTATACTACGTCTATTTGGTTTTATGCTCGGAGTAAACGTACCTCAGGTGTAGATGATCTGTTGATCAACAGTTTACCTACACCTGAGGTACTGGTAAGATTTCCCTGTTACGTACAAAGCAGGGGTGCTATTCCAGTTCCGAAAAGCCTTATCAATAGTGACAATTTCAGAAGGAGAAACTAGGCAGAAGGCGTGAACTGAAGTTTTTGTTAGGGAGGTCATTGAACCAGGGTGATCGACGTAGCTCTGTTATCCATACCGATGCAATCGTGTATTGGCTAACACATCTGCTTAGTAAACAGGAGACCTGGGTTCAAGTCCCAGCTGTGGCACACATTTTAATTCATTTCTTCAGATTCT
The DNA here is from genome assembly GCF_023864275.1 of Schistocerca cancellata. Lineage (NCBI taxonomy): Eukaryota > Metazoa > Arthropoda > Insecta > Orthoptera > Acrididae > Schistocerca > Schistocerca cancellata. Next base: position 912,861,287 of record NC_064629.1, read on the forward strand.
ATTATTATTGAACTTTAGCTTTCATCACAAAATATTTATAAATTTCTTCCATTGTTATTTACATTGTCACATCCTGAAGATTAAGTGACACCTTGATGAAATAACAGGGTAAACAGAAAGTTTGACAACTAAACTTAATACACAATTGCTGATATTGGGCACTTTGTTATATCGTAACAAACTGTTCCTTATACTACCATCCATATGGCAAGTGGCAGGTTGTTACACTGTAACAAATAGTCACATATGTCACCATACATGTGATGCAAAGCAAGTTGTTACATTGATGTAAAATGGGGCAAATTCTTACACCACACCATGACAAACTGTCACAAACAGCCCCATAAGTAACTTCGCATGTAACGTGGGACAAGTTATTACACCTGCCCATTGTTATACAAGTTTGTTTCATGCTTATCTGTAACAAAACACAAACCATCTCGTATAATGGTAGTCACCACGATCAGGTTACAGCAGTCACCACAATAGTAATCCTCATTACCAAGAAAGCCCAAAATTTGTAATACTTTTTACATTATGTATATACTAAGATGACATCTGTCCGAAAGAACAGATACCATCGGTGACCATGCAGTTCGTTTGAATGAAATTACAATGAATTGAAAACCCTTTGTTGCTTACAGGCGTTGACATACGTCAAGGAGGACAGATGAAAATGTGTGCCTCGAATGGGACTCGAACCCGGGATTTGCTGCTCACATGGCAGACATTCTATCCATCTGAGCCACCGATGCGAATGCACAAACTGTGCCCGAACTCTTACGGGAACCGGCAGCGCGCCGCGAGTAATGAGTATAATGGACGGGGGCACTATGAATGTAGTGCGGGACAATACGTTGAGAATGTGGGTTTGGCGGGAGGCGTGCCCGAGATAAATCCCTGCAGTCGCATTATCCTCTGTGTCCTCGGTGGCTCAGATGGATAGAGCGTGTGCCCTGTAGGCAGGAGATCCTGGGTTCGAGTCCCGGTCGGGGCACACATTTTCCTCGTTGACGTATGTCAACGCCTGTAAGCAACGAGGGGTTTTCATTTAATTGTAACTTTTTACACTAACAAAGATTTTCTGTCGTTCCACAGATACAAAGTAAAGTAAAGCTGTATTTGAAAATGCAGAGAAAAACGATTTTTATAAAGAATTATAATGCGTGAGGCAATCTGTCACAGTGTCATTTTATCCTAAGCTGTAACTGATAACTAGAGCCCGGATTTTAATGGAAGTCATATTTTTTCTGAACTATAGGGTGAATTTTAGAACAATTTATACACAAATCTAGGCATTTTAGCCTCGAAAAATGTATTTTGATTGTGCATATAAAGTCATATTTCAACCAATTTTAGTAATACGTCATATTGCGGCTAACTTTTAACATAATAGGTCATATTTTCGTCAACGTTTGCCAAAAATGCATATACTGTTTTTCCGTATCTTACAGGACACACGAATAAGAAAATGAATATGTTGCTCACGAGACAATATTTAACGTGCTATTACGAAAGATAAACAGGTAAATTAGTACACAGGTTTATTTCTCAGCACTGTAGCAGAAAATCGGTGTACCACAACAGTCGTTACGCGAACATAAAACATTGTAGCGCAGGGTCGACAATACGCTCTGAGCCAATAAATGCGGCTTCTGCCATAATAATCATCGCAGTCGCACAGGTGTTCCCAGTAACCAGTTTGAATACAGCCTTTGCCTTGTTCGACATGCCTAAAGCAAAGTGCCCCTACAGCGTCAAGTTGCGAGAATATGTTCGAGAACTTGGAGAGAAGTTCTTTAGTACTGATGGGAAAATATTATTTTGTAAACTGTGTGAAGTTAAAGTTTGTGCAGAAAAGCGCTTTAATGTCCAATAATACTGTAATACCGCTAGACACAGCAGCTGTGTGAAACGAAGTGCTGAAAATAACAGCAGGCAAACGCTGTTATTTGAACAGACAGGTCACTCGTCGACCGTGCAATCATTCTGCAAGGATTTGTGTGAGATGATAGTATCCTGCAACATCCCATTGGAATAGTTGAAGAATCCACGCTTCAGACTCTTCTTGGAGAAGTACACAACACATCCAGTTCCAGATGAATCTACACTAAGAAAGAACTATTTATCCGTATGCTACAATGATGTGCTCGACAACATACGAATTCCTATTGCTGAGCAGAAGATCTGGCTGTCGATAGATGAAACCACGGATATCAGTGGGCGATATATTGCTAATGATGTTGTTGGTTTGTTGGTGTTCTAAAAGTTGATGGCCCTGGAGATATGTTCCTACTAACGTGTGAAGCTCTCGCTAGAGTAAACAATTCGACGATTGCTATTTTGTTTGACAACTCTCTGGAGCTACTGTGGCCGGATGGTTAGAAAGGGAGACAACGTTTTGTTGTTTGTAACAGATGGTGCTTCTTATATGGCTAAAGCAACCAAAGGGCTTCAGATTCTGTACCCCAGTATAGTGTACGCCACTTGCCTTGCACATGCGTTGCACAGAGTTGCCGAAGAGGTGTGATCGAATTACCTTGACGTGGACAAATTAATTTCCTGTGGCAAGAAAATCTATGTGAAGGCTCCGCTACGGGAGCAGATATTCAAGGAACAATCACCTTCAACGCCCCTCCCACCTAATCCTCTTCTTACACGATGGGGTTCTTCGCTTAATGCTGCTGAGTGTTACTGCACCAACTACACCCAAATAAAGACAATCTTCTGTGAGCTTGATAGCGATAAATCAAGTGCTATAAAAATTGTGAAAGAAGTTTTTACAGATACATTGTCTTGAAACTTGGCATACATCAACGCCAATTTTTCAGTGATATCAAAAGCCATCAAACGACTGGAAGCTGTTGACACTCAGCTATGTGAGGCCCTGAGTACTGTGCAACATGTGCAATGTGAGTTGGGTTGAGCTCGTGGTCATGTGGCTGACAATGTGAATACCAAATTGCAAAGTGTTCTCCAACGGAATCCTGGATATTCTACACTGTGCAAAATTAGTGACAGGCTGTCAGTGTATGCTGCAACATTTGAAGGTACTGAAACGAAGCTGAACTCCATTAACCTGGCTGCCTTAAAATACGCTCCAGTGACATCTTGTGAAATGGAGAGGCGCTTTTCCAGGTGCAAAACTATCCTCAGCAATAACCGTAGATCTTTGACAATGGAAAACCTGAAAATGCACCTTGTGTTCCAGTGCAACTTTGCAGATACTGAAGATTAACATACAGAATTAAATAATGTGAAACGCTTTAAATACTATGTAGAAATGAAAACATTGTTTTACTGTTTCGATAGATGATCTTTTCACTGTACCTTGTGTTTATAAAATAACACATTCAGACATTCAAAAATCAGGTGCAAATTAGCCACAAACCATACAGAAAGAAAGAACTATACTTACAATATTTTGAGAAGTGAATTTTGTATTACTTTATGGTGAATAAAAAATTAAATAAACAAACAAGAATGCCTTAAATAAACTTATTTTAAGTCACATTTTATTTTTAAGGTCATATTTATGTAAGTCCGAGGCATTTTGCTCTGATTGTTGCCAGCATCATATTTAAAGTATCGGGGAAGCAGGTTGCTAGCCTTACTTGCCCCGAGTCCCATTGGGTTTTACCCCTAACGGCTGAGGGACTAACCAGTGGATTTGGTAGTCTTTGCCGTATGAGCACAAAGGTGACCACGACTCAGAATATGTCCGAGATGCCCTGCCTTATTCCAAAGTAACTGGTATCCCGACTGTCCGGACCACTTACTTGGCCACTCATACGTTGCCCGTGGTTCATGAACTAGGACATGACTACAGGAACCCACACCATGAACCTTTATAGATCTAGAAAAGGCATATGACCGGGTTCCTAGGAGGAAGTTATTGTCTGGTCTACAAGATTATGGAATACGAGGCAAACTTTTGCAAGCAATTAAAGGTCTTTACATGGATAGTCAGGCAGCAGTTAGAGTTGACGGTAAATTGTGTTCATGGTTCAGAGTAGTTTCAGGGGTAAGACAAGGCTGCAACCTGTCTCCACTGTTGATCATATTATTTATGGATCATATGTTGAAAACAGTAGACTGCCTGGGTGAGATTAAGATATGTGAACACAAAATAAGCAGTCTTGCATATGCGGATGACTTAGCTGTGATGGCAGATTCGATTGAAAGTTTGCAAAGTAATATTTCAGAGCTAGATCAGAAATGTAAGGACTATGGTATGAAGATTAGCATCTCCAAAACGAAAGTAATGTCAGTGGGAAAGAAATATAAACGGATTGAGTGCCAAATAGGAGGAACAAAGTTAGAACAGGTGGACGGTTTCAAGTACTTAGGATGCATATTCTCACAGGATGGCAACATAGTGAAAGAACTGGAAGCGAGGTGTAGCAAAGCTAATGCAGTGAGCGCTCAGCTACGATCTACTCTCTTCTGCAAGAAGGAAGTCAGTACCAAGACTAAGTTATCTGTGTACCGTTCAATCTTTCGACCAACTTCGTTGTATGGGAGCGAAAGCTGGGTGGATTCAGGTTACCTTATCAACAATGTTGAGGTTACGCATATGAAAGTAGCTAGGATGATTGCAAGTACTAGTAGATGGGAACAATGGTAGGAGGGTGTCCACAATGAGGAAGTCAAAGAAAAACTGGGAATGAACTCTATAGATGTAGCAGTCAGGGCGAACAGGCTTAGATGGTGGGGTCATGTTACACGTATGGGAGAAGCAAGGTTACCCAAGAGATTCATGTATTCATCAGTAGAGGGTAGGAGGAGTCGGGGCAGACCGAGGAGAAGGTACCTGGATTCGGTTAAGAATGATTTTGAAGTAATAGGTTTAACATCAGAAGAGGCACCAATGTTAGCACTGAATAGGGGATCATGGAGGAATTGTATAAGGGGGGGCTATGCTCCAGACTGAACGCTGAAAGGCATAATCAGTCTTAAATGATGATGATGATTTATGTAAGTCTTACGTCATAAACGCTTGCATATTTCACTGTCTTTTAGGTAATTAAAATCTGGGCCCTACTGATAACATATTGATGATCTGTTACAGTTTCATTTGGGCTAGTAGTCACTTAATGTAAGGTACAAAGATCTAAGTACGGTCATCGGCAAGTGCACTTTATCCTGTGAGTTAGACCAGTAGTCCCTGTGGGATCCTGCCCACTCGTCTCTAACAGGGTGCCTAGGAAGCTGTTTCCTCGAATACCTAGACAACATACAAGCAAATTATATTAATTGAGTTTATTAGAGTAACTGAACTGACAGTACTTAACTTGCTTATGTACAAGGTGGTGTCGCAAGCAATTGGCGACATGCAAATAACCAGTATCCTTCGAAATATACAATTTCCATGCAAGTAACTGGTATGGATCACAAGTCACGGCTCTTCTAGTGCGGCTCTACAAGTGCGGCCGAGTCTAGGCGGCGCGTCACTTTTACTGACTTCGTCTACAGGCCGCTCCTGTCTTGGTGACGTCCTAGTCAGCGTGCTATTGGCTGTCGTCTCACAGCGCTCTCTGCTGTGTCGTTCTTGATCTTCGTGCCGGCGCTTGCCGTTACGCAGGAACAGTCCGAATAAGCGATCCACCAGTGTTCTGATGATTAATAGGGACATTTGTTGGTTTCTTTCAAGTGTCATTCAATGACCTAAGTACCTCACCAACTAGTGCACCATAACCTTTAAGTTAGATCACTAGTGCCACAGATCTTTACGATGTTATTTAACATAACCGTTATTTATATCGTTAAACGATGAGGAACGCTTCTGGTTTCCTAAAAGTGTGGTACAGTCCTCATCTTTGCTCATTGCCAGATGAAGCTTAATGTATTAGTTGAGTACAGCAAGTATGTCAACCATGTGTATGTCTTACTCAGAGGGAACAGTTAAGCTAACTAGATCAGTAGTGCTATGTGTGTTAAGTAATGTTATAGTCATAATCTTTACAGATTTTGATATATGATACAGAAAACGTTTGTCTGCTCCTAAGATCGTACTTTTGTCCATGGTCAGAGATCTGAGTGGACTCTTGACCATCATTTTCTTTTTTGGTGGTAACACATTATATACGCCGAATTTCAATGTTTTTCTTCCCTGTAGCAAAAACATTACTTAAGTGGTAGAACTGATTAAGGTTTTCATCAAAATGCACCGTATTTAATTCGGTTTGTTGTGCTAAAGTCTCAAAATTGTGACGTTAATGGATGAATATGTTATAGAGAATAGCATTTTTTAGTAATTGAATATGAAGAAAAGTCCTTTAACCTTTTTAGATAGACTTTGCGCCAGAATTACAATCAGTAACTGTTGGAGATTTCCTCAGAATTTCGTCTCAGCACACCAGTCGAACCGAAATAATGGTAGGACCAAGATCAAAAGTAGAAAAAAGGATGTATGAGACATTCAGTAGTGTTATACTGCAATGAGATGTGCAGCACACAGTATTGCCTAGTGGTTTCGTCAATAGAAGGAGAACTGTAGATTGCCAGTTCAAATCGGCCCGCCACCAATTATTAGTTATTTAATATTAGTGATATGTGGAAGGTTCTTTAAATATGTTCAGAATGCTTATAATTCTGGAAGAATCAATGTCTGTAGAAACAGTAGCACTGTGGAATATTTGATATTTGTATAAACGACTGTACTCTATGGCCCAGCGTAATCTTTTGATTGAGAACAATGCCAGTTGGCTTATTTCCTTCTGATTCTTGCCCTTCTTCTGAAGAAACACTAACAATTACTGTTTCTCTTCACCCCAAAAATTCCAAAACCACAACCTTATGTTTTTAATTAGCTAAAGCACAAGTGAGGTTGAACTATACTTTTAAACTGCTGATTTGCTTACCATGTACTTAAATTACAACAACGTAATTTAGATTGCTACTAAAATATAATATTCGACGTAAGAAAATTCATCACTACATCAGGTGTTTGTCATAGTGAACAAAACATCAACTATCAGTGTCGTCGACTTTGAAGTCAATAATTGGCCTCTTAGTCTGGTTCCCTAACAGCGTAGACAAATAAATGTTTCGATGACCTTCCGATTTGTCTTCTAAAACGGTAGTATAAAACTTTTTTGGAAATTTCGTCTCTGTTCACCCTGTTGTTTCTATTCACCCCACTTTCCCGGTATGGAAAAACTGAGAATCAAGAAATTTAAATATGTTGCTGAGGAAATACAGAAGACCATCCATGATGGGCTAATTACCTCAGGACGTGAAACAAGGAAATAACCTTGGAGCTTACTAAAAATATATACAGCATGGGATCTCCAGTGAAGCAAAATTACGGTACTAGGTTAGAGGCGTGAAAACACATTGCTTATACCCCGCCAATTGCCTGGATTTGACCAAGGCCGAAGAAAACATGGAAGAAGAGCATAGAAAAACGTTAACTGGTATTGCGTCTAATAAAACACAACGGTGAATACAGGAACCGTGGTAAACTACAGCAAAAGAAAACTGAACAATTAAATGATAAAGCGTAAAATCATGATTTATGGCCACATGGAGCGGACAGTCGAAAACAAGATTTGCAAGAGTATTTTTGAACATGGGAAAGATGTGTGTGAAATCTTATGGGACTTAACTGCTAAGGTCATCAGTCCCTAAGCTCACACACTACTTAACCTAAATTATCCTGAGGACAAGCAAACACACCCCTGCCCGAGGGAAGACCCGAAGCTCCGCTGGGACCAGCCGCACAATCCATGACTGCAGCGCCTCAAACTGCTCAGCTAATCCCGCGCGGCGAACATGGGAAATGTGCAAGTGATATGAAGGAGATGAAGAGTGAAGAACATGAAATTCTGAATGAAGATAGGCTTAGGAAGCGAATACCAAAAAGGAAAACTGTAGCATACATCTGACTACTTGTCAGAAGGTCCTAAAGAAAAGCTCTCTGATCAAATGAGAAGCACCGCTGCACCTTAGAACTTCCAGTTCCGAGCCGTATTTGTGTCTCTACCTCTGAGGTACCAGATATTACGTTTGTCGCAACTTGCCCAATGTGGTGTTACCTTATAATACTTGCAACTCGGCGGTTGAACTCCCCCAGTTGGGGCCTCCCACCCAGCAGTGGCACACGATAGTGTTTTTTTTTTGAGTGTGTTTCATTGGTTCCCCACTTATACCTCTGTACAGCCTGCCATTTGTTACCGCTAGTGGCTGCCGCTTCAGATGTGAACGTCAACCCTACAAGTGGCCTCGTCATCTTAGTAAGAGATTATCATACTGTTATACTGATTCATTAACACACAGGCACCTAAGACGAAACTATAAAACAAACACTCGAGTGATCAGTTCAGCATCAGCAGTTTTCTTATTCCAACAACTTAGTGCCTGTGACGGCCCCCCAAAACTACTGTACCACATTATAGTTTCGCGGATGGATTGTAGGACGGAACACTGAAAATTCGCAATTCACAGATTGCATTTTATTTCCTGATGAGATGGAATACACACAGATTAAGAGATTAAATTACCAGAATTACCACGTAGAAGTCGACACAAATCAAGCGAAAATGCAATTGAGGCATGTTGGTATTATTTTCAGTGTGTGGGCAAGAAGTGAGTGATAGGACCACAAAACCATATCGTAAAATTCGGCAACATTGTGAAAATTTTAGCACTTTTTAAAACATAATCTTATACAAACATATACATAATGCGAAATTTAGTTTCCACACATATAGAATTTTATAACTTTTATCCTTTAGTTTTGGTAGAAACGTAATTTTTAAGTTTCGTGGCGTATTTGGAACATGGCATATTAAATGTCACCCCAGCTCAGGACTCCTTCGTGGCATGAAGTCTAAGACTCGGAAAGTAGAGTTTAATTCTTCTGTTACGAAAATGAGCTAACCTACTATTTCTTTGACACACAGTTACAACTTCGTTGTAAATATGCCAGATTTATGAGTTTTATTGTATCTATACACAGGAAAACGTTTGTCTGATAGATTTCCGATTTTGGGAGATCTATTTTTTCAGTTTTCTGAAATTCATAGTAAATGTAGGTCTATTGTCATTTAAAAAGGTATGAATGGATAAAGGAATATTGAATTAAGGAAGACAATCGAACGAAACTTTCACACACCTATTTGCACATCTTGTAAGTAGGCTGTTTAGGTTTTCTTATTGGTAACGCCACGTAGCGCTCTGTATGAAAATCACTGGCTGTGCTGTGTGCAGTCTGTGGCTAGTTTGCATTGTTGTCTGCCATTGTAGTGTTGGGCAGCTGGATGTGAACAGCGCGTAGCGTTGCGCAGTTGGAGGTGAGCCGCCAGCAGTGGTGGATGTGGGGAAGTGAGATGGCGGATTTTTGAGAGCGGATGATCTGGACGTGTGTCCATCAGAGACAGTACATTTGTAAGACTGGATGTCATGAACTGATGTATATAATATGACTTTTGAACAATATTAAGCTAAATACATTGTTTGTTCTCTATCAAAATCTTTCTTTTGCTAACTGTGCCTATCAGTAGTTAGTGACTTTAGTAGTTTGAATCTTTTATTTAGCTGGCAGTAGTGGCGCTCGCTGTATTGCACTAGTTCGAGTAACAAAGATTTTTGTGAGGTAAGTGATTTGTGAAACGTGTAGGTTAATGTTAGTCAGGGGCATTCATTTGTAAGGATTTTTGAAAGTCAGATTGCGTTGCGCTAAAAATATTGTGTGTCAGTTTAAGCACAGTCATGTATAATTGTTCAAAGGGGACGTTTCATATTTCGACCCTTAGCCGAGGATACCTCACTGTAATCTTCTGATTTTTTCTTGTAGTTTGTGTAGTTAGTGTAGCTTTTGTTTATTGCTAGCGCGTAATTGTAGAGAGAATCTCCTTTGTAGTTGCAGTCTTTCATTGTTGTACAGTAAAACAGTTGTGACATGCATGTAGATTTGCACCAAATATTTCGCAGCTGCGCTTGCGATTAACTAGATATTGTTTTCAGTGCTATGTTAATGTGTTTTCTTATTTTTCTCTTCAAATTGTGCTTTTCTGTGTTATCGTGTGAAATATTGTGACAATTATGGCGTGTGAAAAACGTAATACTAGGCTCCAAAGTAAACTGAGAAATGACAGTAAAGACGAAAGAAGTGTTTTAGCGCCACCGTGTAATGAATTAACTAATGTTCAACATAGTAATTTGGTAATTGTGCATAGGGAAATGGAGCGGGGGGCAAACAATGGTGTAGACAGTGAAACAGTTAGTGAACAGGGAAGCATTATCGATCGATCGGTAGGCAACAGCCCGCCTCAGGAATCGGGAATGACAGGACACAATCTAGCAAATGCTGCAGATACAGGTTTTGGGTTCCGACAGTTTTCTCAAATAAGTCAAGACACTTTTTCTGCTTGTAAAAATGTGAATGTTGCCGGTGCAACTTCACTGCCGAAAAGCACTGAGGAACATGTTTCAGACACCAGTGCATTGTTAATACAGTTAATGCAACAAATGGGACCAAGGCTACAAAAGTTAGACACAATGGAACAACACCACAGACAAACACAGCAACAGTTAGACGCAATGGAACAAAAGCTTCAAAAGTTAGACTCAGTGGAACATACGCTTGACCAAACACGTGAAGATTCAACTACTGAGTTACATAAAATCGAATCGAAATGTCAAAAAGTCTGTAATGACATAACAACACAAATTTTTGAGCATTTCCAACTTATTTTTTCACGGCGTGAATACACATTACAGAATCACGAAGCAGCCATAAAAGAACTGCAAACTATTGTTCATGAAAATCATGAGACCTTGCAGGCTAAAATTGACTCAGTTGCATCTACCGATTCGGTTACGCAACTAGCAAAAACTCAGGAAAACTTAAAGGACACAGTAGATACGATTTCAACACAAACGGACACTCTGAAACTTGGTTCAGAAAAACACACTGAGGAAATAAGAACACTATCGGAGAAAGTAGCCGAACTTTCCGATCAGTTCACTAACGTATCTGCAAAGGTAGATGATGATCTGAATCACACAAGACCTGTAGCCATCACTGACACAGAAGAGTATGAACAAATTAAGAAATTCAAATAAAATCAGAATCAAATTAATACGCAACACAAAAGAGAAATCCGGGAAGAACAAGATCAGTTGGCACAAGTAATACAAAAATTACATATTTCAGAGGACAATCGCGCTCCAACACGGGAAGAGGGACTTAGAAATACGGAAAAGCCACAAAATAATAACACAGGGCATTCCGGAAATTATGAAAGAATTTGGCAAGGTGCACCGAATTTTGAGATGGAAGCGCCGACACGATGTAACAATGACCGATATGCTACTCGCCGACACGATGATTTTGACTATAAGCTGTTCATTACTACATGTAAATTCAAAACATTTAAAAATTCTGGCAACGACATTCATCCACAAGCGTGGCTCCATCAATTCTCTCATTGTTTTCCTCCCAACTGATCATTAGAGCACAGATTATAATTTATGTGTGGCTACTTAGAGAGTGAACCAGCTGAAAGAATGTGATCGGTCATTCACGACTGTCACAGTGAAGGATAATTTTATCATGCCTTCCTCTCAGCATATTGGTCTCAAGGTACACAAGACCGAGTAAAACATACCGTCATAATGATGAAACATTTCGAACAATCTGAATTTTCCAGTCTTGTGAAATATTCAGAAGACATGTTGCACAAGAATCAGTACCTCTCAAACCCATACAGCCCCTCAGAACTCATCCGCATTTGCTTAATCAAATTACCTGAACATTTACGACATATTATTTTGGCAGGACGTTGCAAAGACGACATTGAAGCTTTTCAGGGACTCTTACAAGAAATAGAAATTGAAACTGACAATCGCAGAACGCGAAAACAGGAACACAACAATTACAGGTCACATCCGTCGCAATTCCGTGATGAAAGAAATAATAAATGGACACGACAAAGCTATTCTCACAACACAAATCGTAACTATTACAGACACAACCCATATGACAACCGTTGGCAGAGTAGTAATAATTACAGGGAAAGATCACCTCTCCGCAGTAATGACTATCACAGAGACAATCAGAGAAACAGACAATATGGGAACCAAAATAATTATTATCAAGGGAGACAGAATAACTTCAGATGCAATGGTCCAGCGTGCAGTTACGATTCAGGGAGAAATTCTCCACCACATGACCGACAAGAAAGAAACTATGGAATCTACCGACGTGACGACAGGCGATATGATCGTAATGACAGACCCGAATTGCATCAGAACTGGTGGGATTCAAACAGGGCAGGGCCCTCTCGACAAGGTGAATTTGTAGAAGTTAGGTCTCCAAATCCCAATAACAACGTGCGCCATCAAAGAGACAATAGGCAATGACTCATACCGCTGGCAGCCACAAAACGTACTTATGAAACTGACGACGCAGCTGCTGTAGCTAGTAATTAAGTAAAAATGGAAGACATTAGGGACATCTTACTCCAGGAACACGACGTCAAACATAACAACATTGCATATCCTTTGATTCACATTACAGTAAATGACGTAAAATTTACGGCAGTACTTGACTCTGGCAGTCTCATTTCAGTAATTAGTGAAACAGCCTTTAGCAAATGCAACAAATCGATCGATTGCCCCATACTTCCGTTACGTAAGATTAAATTACAAGGTGCAATCTTTGGAAAAAGTGTAGATGTACGCCAAGAAACCAACTTAGAATTCTTTTGTCAAAGCCACAGTTTCTCTATGAACTTTCTTATTGTTCCATTATTGTCGACGGATATTATATTGGGAGTAGACTTCTTGAATGAATACAAAGCAATCTTAAACTTTCACGATGCTGAAATAATTTTAGAGACAGAAGGTAAGCCAATAGCTTTGAAATTTGAAGATTGGCTCTCAAACCATGACGAAGAAATTAATCGGCTTTATCTCTTGTTAGACAACAGTTCGGAATTTTCGGCGGAACTTGACACTAACAACCACTCTGCAAGTACTGACAGGGATTATATCGACGGTGCATTTGATACTAATGAGTTAACTCAGAAAAAATTCAAACAATTGAGAATTGTAATGACACTGATAGGCAAGACCTTTTTGAGATTTTACAAGCACATTCCACAGTTTTTACTCACAAAACAGGAACAATCAAGGTATTTCAATACCAATTTCGTGTTCGTGAGCATACTAAATTTTGTGTTAGACCATACGTAATTCCGGCACATTATAGGGACCGTTTTAGAACATAAATACAATCTGTGCTTGACGAGGGCATTATTGAGCCTGTAGTAAGCTCATACAATAATCCATTACATGTTGTTGAGAAGAAAAATGGATCGATCAGGCTTATCTTAGATTCGAGACAAATCAATACTATCATCATTCCTGAAAGAGACAGGCCGCAAACGATGGAAGAACTTCTCCAACATTTTAATGGTGTAAATGTGTTGTCTTCTATTGATCTCAGATCCAGCTTTTATCAGATCGAACTTCATCCAGAATGTAGAAAATACACAGCTTGCCTTTGTTTCGGCGTTTGTTATCAGTTTCGGAAACTTCCTTTTGGTTTGAACATTTCTTTGGCAGCATTCATTCGCGGGCTAAATTCCATATTACCTGAGTTCTTAAAACGTCACATCACCTTATTTGTGGACGATATTCTGATAGCAGAAGCCTCATGGGAACAACACAATCGCGTCCTCGACAGCATGTTACATGTTTTTGCAGAATCTGGAATTACAGTTAACTTGGAAAAGTCTGAATTCGATAGGACAAAGGTGAAGTTTTTGGGACATATTATTTCTTCTGAAGGCATTCAGCCGGATCCTGAAAAGTTAGAAGCAATCAGAACCATTCCAGTTCCCAGTTTTCTAGGTCTCGTAAATTTTTACCGTTGTTTCCTGAATATGCAAATTCTACTTACACCAAAACTTTGTTCTCTCACTGGAAAAAATACTATTTGGAACTGGGACGAACAAGCACAGTTGGAATTCAATTCTTTGAAAGAAGCGTTACTTAACGCGTCAATACTAGCTAATCCAGATCTGTCACAAGATTTCTGCCTGAGCATGGATTCTTCTAAAGACGGTCTTGGTGCCCATTTATTTCAAGAAGCCATAGAAAATGACACTACTGTTCAGAAAACCATTGCTTTTGCTAGCCGAGTGCTAACAAAATCTAATAAAAAATTATTCCGTTACTGAATTAGAAGCTTTAGCTATCGTTTGGGCATTTAACAAATTCCGTTTCTTTCTTTCTGGTAAGCACGTAAAAGTATACAGTGATCATCGTGCATTACAATTTCTTATGTCTTCAAAATTAAATCATGACAGGTTAAAACGTTGGGCATTGTTTCTGCAAGAATTCCACTTCACAATAGTCTACATTCCTGGCAAGGAGAACATTGTTGCGGACGCACTGTCACGCGCACCGGCTAGGCTTGAGAAAAGTAACACAGAAGGCAACCTCGAGAATAATTTCAGTATTCTTTACATTCAGAAAGTCGCCTTTGAAAACTTCATCACCACATCTTTAAAGGACATTGTTCATGAACAAGATAAAGATCCGATTTGGAAAGACATCAAAAGTAAATGGCATGAATAGACACACACACAGATTCGGCATTATTATCTGCTTAGAAACAACATACTGTTCAAACGCTGCACTGTTGATGACAAGCTATGGGTACTTTGCATTCCAGACGAATTTGTTAATAAGCTCATTTGGTACATTCATTTCAGCTATGCACATTTTGGTCCACGAAAATGTTATCATATTCTTCGGACGACTTGTTATTTTAACAATATGGAAAAGAGAACTGGAAGAGTCTTGTCTATTTGTAAACTTTGTCCAAAGACTAAACCATCTACTGTCTCACATCGTGCTCCGTTGTTTCCTTTCATTCCTTCTAAATTAAAAGAATTTGCTGTTGTTGATCTCTTGGGACCTGTAACGGAACTGAAATGATGGTGGGCTGACAGTAATTTGGAGCCCGTGCATCTGAAACGGGCGCGCTTGTGTGAGACTGCCAGGGAGTGCACCCTGATGCCATCTATTGGCGAAACTGGGAATTAGCGCTGTCAGACAATGCACTAAGCTCTCAGAGTCAAATGTATTCTTTTTCTTGGTAATTATAAGTTATTACTGTATAATTTAATGTTGTAAAACGCTAGTAGTAAATTATTATGACTGGTATGAACTCCAGGGTAGTAAATATAAATATTCTTAAATACTAAATGATTTCGGTAAAAAGGTGGTAGGGGAACGCCCCCACTCTTGGTGATACGAGCGTAGCTAGGGGTAGCTGGAGACACAGGGACTGAACAAGAGATGGCCTGGGGAGTGTTGACGTGATCGGACGTGCGTAACTGTGCTCACGCAAAAGTGATTGTGCAACAGTGAAGAGGCGAATATCGTCGCCGTTTTTGGAGTAAAACGCGACGAATGGTTGTTGAAGCCGCCTTTATGCCACTGGGGCTGATTGTAAGAGTTCCTGTGCCCAGATTTTATGGCGGACGTGCAGTAGCTTATACGAGTGCTACAGCTCGTAGTTCCAGCCGCCATTAAGGGCATGAGGCGTGAAGAGATGCGTTAGCCACGTGCATCTCACTACCAGCACCGACACGTCTACCCAAGGCAAGACTGCTTGCAATTGTTAACTCGAACTTTGTATACATGTAAAAGGAGAATACCAGTTTTCTTTTACGCAAATGCAGAGGACAGAATGTAGTAATGAGTAAAATTATGACGCATGTTGTTCATTGTAAAGTGTAGTAACCTCAAACATAGTATAGTGAAATCAGACTGAGGCCACCATCGCCTCTTTCATTTACAATTCTTTTGGTTGTAGAATACTTTAGCGTATAAGAATGTTGAAAAGAGCAATGGTCACACCAGAATGAGTCGCCTATTTACAGTTACTTAAATTTTTCTGAGCAACCTTTGAAATAAAGTCACTTAACTAATTCTGTATCAATGGTCCAAAGAGTAATATCCAAAATCATTAAATAAGTTGAAGGATAGAATTTTGTTAACCGAAGTTGCATAACCTGTCTTGGTAGTAATTACCAAGCCAACTCACAGAAATTGAGAGAGTATTTGCTTTGTAGAATCATCTAGAATGATCAGAAATAGTAATATTCAGAATTAAGTTTAAATTCAACTCAAGCCATTTCACTTTGGAACAAGCCCAAAAATTGATTTATTCTTTTGCTCCTTCAGAGCTGGCGACCGTAGTTATAAGTATTTTCAGGAGGATTCGACGATAAGTCTGCTGCTCTCGTCGTGCTGATAGGATTATCCACTGCTGCTAGCAGTGGTGATTGGATACATAAGCTCACTACCAAGTTAAGTGGGTCAGGTAGGCAGTGTTACCGTGTGAACTGTAGGGCACTGTAGGCCGTGGATCGAACCCGTTCAATCATCACAGCTCTTAGGGAAATAGTCCGGTTAGGAGTGTACTATTCATTAGGTAAATACTGGCGAGTAACGGTCAAAAATGTATACGCAAGTGAATTTAGCAAGGTACACGTAGCACCTAGTTAATGTGGTGCAATGGCGAGGGTAGGAGTGGAGTAAAAGTGAGCTGAGCTTGTGGCAGCTGTGCTGGATTCAAATATTAACTACGTGAATTCACTACTGCCTCTTACCATTGGGACTGAGCTATTTACAGTTAAAATACGTAGCAGTAAGCGCAAAGGCGTGACAGCTACAAGTCCGTATTGGTTTTATGCATACGGAATTGGGAAGTGGGTCATTCCGTCAGTGGAGGGGGTTAAAACAACCGAGTCAGTGGAGAACATACCCCATTTACTGATGGAAAGATTCAGCGGTTCGGTCGCAGACCGCTTGTCAGAACATCTAATGGATTTTCGTACGTTCTAGTCGCTGTTGAACTTACTTCAAAATTTGTTTCTTTCACTCTGTTACGTAAAGCCACTGGACGGTCAGTATCCAACGCCTTTGTTAAAAATTTCTTACGTGAAGTTGGACACGTTAGTAAAGTCATTTCAGATAACGGACCACAATTCAGATCTGCTGTTTGGTCACGCATGCTTCGGAACCATAAAATCAAACCTGTGTTTATTTCATTGTACTCACCACATTGTAACCCCTCCGAACGGATTATGAAAGAAATCAATAAAATTTGCAGACTTTATTGTCACAGAAAGCATCAATATTGGGACAGATATTTACACTTATTTCAAAACGTGCTGAATGAAATGCCTCATGATTCCACTGCTTTACCACCTATTCTTGTACTGAAGAATGAAGAAACACCGAACAGAATCAGAGAGCTTGTACCTTTCCCGAATACACGTAATCTTCGACACAAAGACTTAATTGATTTGGCTATTAAAAATATAAAATCTGCAGCAAACAAAAAGAGAAAACTACGCGGTAAAACAAATGCAAAGAAATTATATATTGGTCAGAAAGTTCTCATTAAAGCTCATTCATTGTCACATAAGAAGAAACACTTGAGTCACAAATTCTTTCTAGTTTACAATGGACCTTACAGAATCCGACGTATACCACACGATAATTGCGTTGAAGTTGCAACTCTGCATACTAGGAAGAGTAAAGGATTACACCACATTTCACATGTAAAACCGTTTATTGAAAGATAATCTGTTCTTTAACTTAGTCTTTGCCATAAAACTTTTCACTTCACGCTACTAGTACAATTTGTCACACTGAGAAACTGTTAACATGCAACAATGTTTTGGAGTTAACTATCCAGTCTAGAACCTAGGGAACATTTTTAAACAGAAATTATGAATGCATTGTTATAGTGAACAGACGACACAGTGTTGTTATTTGTGCATTCATGCTTGTTAGTTGCACGATTACGTAACGACTATCAGGCTCACACACTTAGAACATATACTGGTACTGCTAATGAGATTTTAATGCAACATTTTGGTTTACTTGAAAATACATTCTGGATATTAAGTACTTTCTGTGAGATACCAGATGACACAGTGGTAAGTTTATGAGACAGCTACACGATTTTATCACGACGCTACTAATGAGTGACAATTTACAATGTTGCATTTGCGGTGTTTCTGTTTTATGTCTGCACAGTTTTTCTGAATTCTTCTAGAAAGGAAAACATGTTTTAGTAGCAACTTTTGTGGTATAGCTACAATGAGACAGCCTTTTCTGTAGCACAACAATACATTACAGTACAGTACTTTCTTCATCACGGCAATAGGCGTAATAACCACGGTATCTATACGCAAAGCATTTCACTTTTGTTTATCATGAGGTAAGTATATTGACTTCTGTAGAACTTAGCTTTCGGAGGATGATAACTACGACACTTCCACAGAGATTATCTTACAACAAGATGCACAGTTTTGCGCTACAGGAGACGTATTTCAGTGATTAATTTTGTACTTAAAACATTTATTTTTAAAGATTTTTCAATTACAGTGATAGAAAGGTTTTCCGTGATACATTTCATTGCATTGCTGTAATCTGTAACACCTCAGGGGGGGTACACACCTACTTTGTGTACCATGTGTTTGGCAAGCACAAGGAGCCCTAGCTAATATGGTATTTGCTTATACAATTTACACATCGGTACCATATTTCTCTAACATAATTACACAGCTATCTGATTATTTAACTAAGAGAGACAAACATTTTTTACTACATCAGTGACAGATGTTTACGTAAATACACAGTTGGATAACTTCACACTTATGATATTGTATTTTGTCTGTACTTTGTTAACTGTTCATATTTTTTTTGGAACCATTGTGATACTATAGAGTTTGAATGATGTATTTGATATAAGATCATGATTTTTAAAGTACGTTTGAGGTAGATGACACTATTGATATCAGCAGAGAATTTTTTTTAGGTTTGAAATTATTGCAGAAAGCTACGACGTTTTTGAGATTTGACTGAGGTGTTAAGATGTTATTTTTACGACGACGATGTGTATTATGCTGTTGAGGTATGTTTATGATCAATAAGCTGATGCTATATGAGGAATTTGATTATTCTACATATTTATAATGATGAAATATTGAAGAACGTCGACGAATATGTACATGTGTAGTAAGGTAAGGAATAATGAGTAGTTGTTAGGGACACTGATTTGTGAGAAAGGATGTTGGAAACAAAGAATCATACTTTCAGAGTTATGAAATGTGTGTAAATGCGTGAATGTATCACAATGCCGGCGAAAATTTTTTGGACACTGTTATATTCATAGGATTTTGTTTCTACACATTTGCAACGCCAATTCTTGACCTGTGAAATTTTTTACATGAGACTGTCACTGTAGTGCAAACTGCTGTCGTAAATATTTCGGTAAGAAAGCCAAGTGACCTTGACGTAATGCGCTGTGGGTGCAAAGCTATGCGACAGTCGCCTCGAGAAAAAAAAAAAGAGCCGTGCCTTTCAGAGGCACAAAAAAAAGGAGAGGCCATTAACCTTGCTATTGACATTCCTTTCTAGAAAGCATCGCAAATATGACAGGCTCATTACTTGGAAAGATACTTACATCTGCACACCTGATTATGACAAATGTCTTTCTAAGAGAATTGAGAGAATTTCTACTAACTCATGAAATGCCACATGACTATTGAATGATATTTTTAAGCTTTGCTGTACATAGTTGCTTATTTCATTTGATATCTGGTTTCCAGCTGGGTTGCAGCATTGGTTTTATAAAATAAAATTTAATGCATTTGCTAATGTGAACACTTTGTGTCAACAGATCTATTAAATAATAATTTTATGATCCACATTCTTCGAAAAAGGAGCACTTGGAAAGGAAAGAACAATAAGAAGGGATGAATAACAGTAACTACATTTATAATTTTCTTTTAAAGTACTTGGGAATTTATTTTGTAGAATAAGTTGTGGTGCACCATTTAATTACATAGACATTAAGATGTGAATAGACATTTCCCTTATCTGCATTGTTGTCTTTAGTGCACTATTTTTTCTGCTTGAGCTTTGTCATGTTTAGATATTAATTATTGCATTTGCTGCTGCTGTTTGCCAGGTATTCCGCTACTAAATTTCACTTTGTATTACTCTGTTAAGCCAATTTTACTACGGGTTTATTTTTCTTATTTGCTGCACATTGCCTTATATTAGTTGTAATGTTGCATTTGCTTTGCTAATTTAGATTTACTGCTGCTTGCTTTGCGAATTTCCATTTTTTTGCCATTGCTGTTTGTGTTAATTGTTTTGTGCTGCTGTATTGCGTCATCCCTTAGTTTAGCAACTGAGCTCAGTAGATTTAAGTTAGCTTAAGATGGGGTAGGCTATATAAGAGAACGAGTTGTGATAAGTTGGAAGAAACACATTGAGAAGCTATAAGAAAATGGTTTGGTCAAAAAAGTATTTTTGAAAGAGGATATGAAGAAAAAAGTAGGGTTTATGGACAACACGTTCAGGTAGGATTTTCTTGGAAATAAATGATGAGGTAAGACAACGGAAAATAAATAATGTGGTAAGAAATATGTGAACATATAAATACAGAAAGCATGCTTAGATAGAATTCTTTTGGTGGAAACAAATGTTGAAATAAGACGAAAGATCTATGGAATGAAGTTTTGGGTTGGACTGCAGTACCAAATGTTACACTGAAAACAAACCCTGTCCTTTCCTCCCGTGTTATTCTGCTATGTGTTTGTGTACTCTCGTGTATTTGTGTTTTTCCTGTCTTTATGTGTTTAACTAATAAGATTTATGTTGTAGAATTTTTCTAGTACTAAGCTACATTCACTATGATGAGGAATACTGTTATCCTCAGATCTAATTTGCATTAATAATATGTTATTTACATTGTAAAGGTGTTTAGACATTATTAATTCTGTTCTGTTTCAATGCTCATATGTGATATTAATGTTTCGAAAACTATTCTCATTATTTTATATATTTACTTATGTCATAATTCCTGTAACACTGATGTATATGTTTATTTCTATTCTTTTGTAAAGCCTGTATTACTACAAATGTTATCTGTATTATTATGTTTTAAATTATGTTTTCTGTATCTCTGTAATTGTATTCTCATGTTATAAAATTGTAATTGACACCAGTTTATCAAATTAAGTAACTTGTAAACATTCATTTCACTGCACACATATCTGTTGGTAATAGTATATGCACAATATGTGAAAAAAAGAGGAGTGTTAGTGTTCGCACGTGTGTTAATAATCGAGCAATGGACTGGATAACAGCATTGCTGGTTCTAAGGACATTTCAAAAAAAAATTTGTGAGTGCACAAGTGGTGGTTCATGGAGTTGCTATATTCTCCGCAAGACTCTTCAATGGTGTTTGTGCACCTGCACAGTCACAGCAGATGGCTGCTAGCCATCTCTACAAGGACTACAGTGGGTCTACACCTTTGATGACTCACCAATACCATTATTTCTACAACGACTGCACTGGGTCTGCACCTCTGGTGGCCTACCAATACCATAATCTCTAACAAGACTACAGTGGTCTGCTCTGTGATGACCTACCTACCAATATTCTTCAAAACGTCGACTGACTCTGCTGTGGGTTTGCTCTGTTGTGGCCTATTACCTGTCTGCATGTCAAGAGTCAGCACTGTCTTTCTGTTGGAAGGACAACACTACTTCTTCAAGACTGCACGGAAATCCACTACTTCTGTGTGCTATTTCTTTTACTAATGAGACTTCGTTTAAAAACTGTAATTACTATTATGATGAATGATCAGGACTGTCTTAATGGCCTGAGAGAAAATTTTAGCTTTTGACCAACATTGTATCAATAAGTGTGTGCATATGATTTCTTTGTTATTGTAATTGTGAAATTTTTTTAAACAAATATGTATTGGCCAGTGCCCAAAACAATTAGTAAAATTTTTTGTGGGGAGCATGGGGGCTATGTAGGTAGGCTGTTTAGGTTTTCTTATTGGTAATGGTACGTAGAGCTCTGTATGAAAATCACTGACTCTGCTGTGTGCAGTCTGTGGCTAGTTTGCATTGTTGTCTGGCATTGTAGTGTTGGGCAGCTGGATGTTAACAGCGCATAGCGTTGCGCAGTTGGAGGTGAGCCGCCAGCAGTGGTGGATGTGGGGAAGTGAGATGGCGGATTTTTGAGAGCGGATGATCTGGACGTGTGTCCATCAGAGACAGTACATTTGTAAGACTGGATGTCATGAACTGATATATATAATATGACTTTTGAACAATGTTAAGGTATATACATTGTTTGTTCTCTATCAAAATCTTTCTTTTGCTAACTGTGCCTATCAGTAGTTAGTGCCTTCAGTAGTTTGAATCTTTTATTTAGCTGGCAGTAGTGGCGCTCGCTGTATTGAACTAGTTCGAGTAACGAACGTTTTTGGGAGGTTAATGTTAGTCAGGGCCATTCTTTTGCAGGGATTTTTTAAAGTCAGATTGCGTTGCGCTAAAAATATTGTGTGTCAGTTTAAGCACAGTCATGTATAATTGTCCAAAGGGGACGTTTCATAATCTGTTAAGTGGAAGCGTATGACAAATGAACAACTTACACACTCTCATTTAACACAAAAATCTCTAAACAAGGTAGTTGGTTCCAACTACAAGACATTTACTTGCAAGCTTAGTTGTATAAGAGAAAACAAAATAACACATTGTTACAATATTTTAGCATCCGTTTGTTATATTTAGAAATAATGCTACAATGCTAGATAAAACTCTCTGCTTTTTACTGTACCAGTAACAATTGTTCATAATTTCATTAGTGACACATTTTTCCTAGTATTTCAATTGCACACTAAGTTGTGTATTGTACAGCATAGCAGACTCGCCGCTCGTAATGACATAATGCCGAGAACAGTTTGTTTTGGAGAACCACAGGGAAGGCGTTTCTCCTTCGAACTGTTGAATTCAGATGCTATTCTAGCCTTCAAGAAATTGCACTATAAGAAGGTCTGTATCGGATGAGGAAGAAAGAAGAGGTATTCTAGGGAAGACAAAATTACTTTTCGATAGTCCATGTTGAAGCATACTAAATGTTAATCTGATATGAGATGGAATTCTGTTGCTTTGGAGTATACTGACGAACTATTCAGGCTCACAAACCTGTCAGAAAGCATACGTAACTGCTAGTGTTCTAAAAACGACAAAATAGTGAAGGATCGGCAGAAACTTGCACAACATAAGCCCACAGGAAATCGTAAGTTTTATGAGACACTCTCCAAATGGCCCGCAACGTACAAATACGAACACACTGAATGAGGCGAAATATGCCCATAATTACTCTATTCATCTGTTTTTTCTGACGATTGTTATTAGTTTTTCTCATTTTCTAAATTTATCATGTGAAATAATGTTATAAAAGGTTCTTCTAGAGGGTTATTGTTTATTTCATTATTTTTTAAATTGCTATGATGGTTAAGGGCATACTTTGCAACAAGGGCATATGTATAATATATAAATAACGTACAATAATTTACTGTTATGTCACATACACAAGATATAAATAATGCAACGTAATTTCCTGACATGTCGGATGTCGATGTAGCTCTTCTTCCTCTATAGCGACAAAACAAGTCTGCAAAAAATAAAAAATGTTCAAATGTGTATGAAATCTTACGGGACTTAGCTGCTAAGGTCATCAGTCCCTAAGCTTACACACTAATTAACCTACATTATCCTAAGGACAAACACACACACCCATGCCCGAGGGAGGACTCGAACCTCCGCCGGGACCAAACATGTCTGTAAACTTGCTGAAAAGTTTCATGTACAGACTTTGTGTGTCGAACTATGAGGTCTTTTGTGTCTACTGACAAATTTCACTGTTGCTAGATACGTCGTTTCTGCACGTTGTAGTTCACTTGTTTCTGCAGGTATATGTGTTGTCACAAAGTTACCCTTATAACCCACAGAAATAATTTTTTTCGCTTTCCACTGACTGATGCAAGTTTGCGTAAAATCTAGCTCTTGTACATAGTGGACTGCGCATATAACTTATTTATATCAAGTTACCTTCATTTAGTTAGCTCTTCGAAGTTATCGACGGTAGTAGAAAGTTTCCAAGAAATATACAAGTACGTTTTTCCACTTGCAATGAAAATAGCTTTGTGAACAGCTCAGTTGTAGTGCATGTAATCGTAACTTTCCTCACTAATAGAATCAGTATGGAAGAATACACCTCAGCAGAGCTATAAGTTCAGTGTTGACACGATACACAGTATTTAAGGATAAAAAACTACAGCACTCTGTTGTGACAAAGTGATACCTCAGTTACAACGTTGCTCAGTTTTAGTGCAGTCTCGGTAGGAGAAATTGACTGGTGATGTTTCTGATCAATTTCCGCATGAAAAATTGCCCGCCCTATTCTAGAAGTTACCATCGAAGAAAGGAAACGGGTGTGTTTTATGGAAGACGGAGCAACACCATAGCTTCTACGCTTCTTACGACTGTATCCAACATACGAGCAATGCATTGGTCAAAGAATAGCATATCCTCCTTGTTCGTCTGACATAAATCACTTATATTTCTAGCTATGGAAAAATTTAACGACATTGGATTAATCCGCACCAATCGACATCATGCAAACGTTACAAGACCGTGAGTCTCTTGTTTGGAACAAATCTGAGGAAGCGAGGTGTTTTCGCGTGGGTCCATAGGTCTTTTCAATGGAAGGTTGTTCTACGCGTAAGAAAGATTGATAAACACTTTCTATATTATCAACAGACAGACAGCTATCGTAGAACAGTATGTCCGAAATCTCACAAGTATTTGTTCCCAGACATACGACAATAGGACTTTATTTAGAGTTTTGGTCAGTACTATCATTTGCGAAAATGTGAACTCTTCTTTCTAAACACCCTGCGTACAAAGATATACACCGTCATTTGAAATGTAAATGTCACCTTGATTAAAGGAACACGTTTGGGGATGGGAATAAGGAAATAACATTGTCCCTCACCAAAAGAACTGTCATATCCATTTGAGAGACACAGCGCGCATTGTAGCAAAAATTTCTTTTCTTTCGTGGTAGAAAGCTACAGTCTAAATACTAGTAACAGCTGACAGCCGCACATTCTATCGAGGAGTATTAGTCGTCTTTACAACCCAAATGGTGTGTGCGCCATGTGTTCGACATTCTCTAGCACCGCACTCCCCCGCCTCTCCGTCAGGTCAGTGCCTCAACTCATGGTGTCAGTGTCATGCCGTAAGCAGCCGGATCGCTATGAAATTTTTCTGGTGAGTAATAATGGTTCATACTTTCCTCGAGATTGCAGCAGCTTAAAGAAGGGAAGAATATTTTCTTAGGCCAAATTGTGGCTTCTTTACTTGAAGCGGAAACGTTACAAAGAATATGACACAGCAGCACCAAAGAAAAATATACTTTAGTAAAACAGAAAGGCATCAAGCTACATATCTGCAGAAATAGGTTGATAACCTAAGTATGTTGAATGACCTATTCACATTTTCTCATGGTGAACATCTACAACAAAAAGACACACAAGTTGTTTTAAGAAAGAAATGGAAATGAAATTAAAGTTGTGTGCCTTCCAAAAGTAACTGAATATTGTCAACGCTGTGGTACTACATTTGAAGCACAAAAAGGAGCGTGTAAAATAATATTCCCTCCTCTGCTGCAATGTACGTATTCATGGAGAAAAAAGTATAGAGATCCACATCACAAGTTCCAAAAAGTAAATCAATTCTCGCACAACGTACAAGAATGCGAAATCTGATGGAATTTACATACAATCTTGTAGTGAATTTTTAATGAAACTAGTTCCCTTGAAGATGAGACTATTACAGAAACGAGATGACGGCTTACATTACTGAAATTCAAATTAACTAGAATTTTACCGCCAGGGTTGCAAGTGGTTTTGCGATGACGGCTATGTATGATCATATTCACACAAATAGGTTACTTGTGTATGGCTACTGCAGCAAACGATTTAGTCAATAACACTTTTCATATCCCAAAGTACAGTCAAAAGAGGGTAGCACTGTACCTGCTTGTTATAGCAGTGGGGCTTTCCTGCGATTGAACTAGGTTCAACTGAAGAGAAATAATTACCTTTAAATATTTAAGTAGTTCGTATTTTTTTCATGTTTATATTGCGTGAATTGTCTATGTATTTGTAAGCACTATTTCACCGAAAAGAACCTTGCGCTTGGTTAGACTAACAGCAGTACATATTCAACGACACGATCAAAGGTGGAAATAATGCTGTTAAGGAGTCAAAGGAAAGTTAAACGGCTTCTGCACTCGCCGGGTAGCAACTCCCCTTTAGCAGATTCCTTAATATGATACCTAATTTCAGCCTCTTAGCAGAATCTTGTAATCTGCTTACGAGCACTACTACAGAGCACATTTGATGCGTCGTCTCATCTGTGAGAAGCTGCTTGCTGATGAAGGTGTAAGGGTAATGGAAGAAAGGTAGCGCTTATTGATAACAGAGGACAATACTTTGAGGATAATATGAGAAGGGTGTAAACAAGTTTTAGGGAAAAACATCCAGAAAAATGAAAACATTGTAAGACGTATGCGTTGCCGGCGATGGGCGAGGCATGGCAGAGTCTCTGGCCAGAGAGTAGTATGTAGTTAGTTGTTGCTTGTCGCTAATCGGCATAGTCTGCAGTAGTCTGCAGTAGTCTACAGTAGTCGGCGCGTGCCTGCGCGTGTCGGCAGTCCGCTCTGGTCGGGACTCTGGAGGATGAGTATTATTGTAGGAGGTAAAGAAGCAACCTTGCTCATATCTAGTAATGTATATTAAGTCATTAATTTCTTTTAAAAAAATGACCCAATAATAATTTTATAATATAAAGTAATTTTTTAAAGGAAAGCATTCATTTCAATTTAAAGAATATTTCCAATGCATGATCATTCCTTCCAAGAATCAAATATATATATATATATCCCAGCATTGCACGAAGCTGTGCCGAAAAGTTCTTACGTAAGAGCAGATATATTTGCAGTTTTTATTGAGGTAAGAATTTTTCCTTTTTTATTCAGAATACAGGGCCGAGGCGCAGCGCTGCTGTCGTCATAAAATTTACCAGGTTACTGAATTTTTTTATTATTTCGGTGTTTAGGAATTGAATTTTATGTTTACATTAAATGTGAATGCATTTCTGCACGGAGACTAAAAATGGGAACCAATTTTGTTCAGAGTTTACAATATTAAAAAATTAATTTAATTTAAATATTTCTGTAGGGGAGGTTACACTTGGCGACATCCGGACAGGATCGTATATCTTTGTGAATCTTCTGTTAAGTAGTCATATATCTGCTGTTATTTACCTAAATGTAGTTTGCATCTGGCGCAACGCATTTACTAATTTGTCACTCTTTCTTTCACATATCATCGGCAATTTGTTGCTCTTTGTTGTAATTGTGTTTGTTGCATTTTGCGTTGTCCTTATTTCGCTTGTGCTTAATTTTGATTTGTGAAAAATGCCGCGAAAAACTGTTAACAGTACATCGCGATGTGCAATGAACGAAATAGCCGATTCGAATAATTTGACCGATCATACTAGGGACAGTTTGTGTTATAATGATAGTCCTCCATTTACAGACAATCAGTGCGTATTGATCACCAGTAACGATTTTAATGCTAATGATGAACAAATAAATTCAATTGTGTCGTATGTCAATTTAACGACAATTGATGACGCGGCACGTTCTATTACAATGAACGCTGCCCAGTTTAACACGCCCGATTTGCAAAATTTGAATTGTGAACAGATGAATTTTTCTAACGAAAATGAACAGTGTACTCAAAATACGACAGATTTATTAGATTCCGAGGTAGTGACTAACAGTGCACATCCGATTGGCAAACATTTTCAAGAATCACAGAATAACCAAATGGTTACACAAAGCGTGACAAGTGCACATACACCATCACACAGTACAGAGAATACAGCGGCTAATATTGGCATGGATCAAGTTATGGCATTATTGGTACAATTTGGTGAAATTGTTAAACAACTACTTCATGAAAATTCCAAACAACAGAATGAAAGACAAGGGATCAATCACAAACAACTTAGTGAAAGTCTCAAACAACAAATTAATGAAATTAATGAAAAACAAGACAACCTTAATCAAAAACTAGACAACAGTTCCAAACAGTTGAATGAACAATTAGACAACAATTCCAGACAGCTTAGTGAACAGATAACAGCCGTTGCCGCGCAATGTCATGATACTAAAGAACAATTACGTGAGGACATTAAGGCTTGTGCTAGGAAAAGTAGTGAAGAAATTAGATTTCTTGCTCAAGAATTAAGGAATACGCAAACAGCTGCAACAGAATCACTTAGAGACGAAATTAGTGCAGTCGGTAAACAATGCTCTGCAAACGCAACACAGTTACGCGACGAGTTTAAAATAATGTCAGCAGAACTTTCGCGCACACTGGATGCAAAAGTAGACGCGAAATTCGACCAACAGAACAGTCAAATTGACGAACGTTTTAATCACCACCTACAAAACAGTGAAACGCGTTACCGTAAATTCATACAGGAACAGAATAAAGTAAAGCGACAAGTGATGGAAACAATTACTGCACAGAGACAGGAAGATAAGCGTAAATTGTTTACGAAGGCGAAAACATACGTAGACAACAATATTGCTACAGTATCAGACGAAATTAATACTATCAAACAGTTGAACACCGAATTGCGTGATGAAATTTCCGATCTTAAAACAAAAACCGATACACATACAGTAGACTTTCAGACAGTGACCGGCAGACTTGAACAATTAGAATTAATACAGGATTCCGATGCCATCAAAGCAGACGTTAAAAATTGAACGAAACCACACGTAAAATACAAAAACAAATGAATGCTTCTGACACTAAAAAAGATGATCAGGTAAAAATACTGACTGAAAAATATGATGAATTGGTCAGTCGTATTGACGTTATTGAAAGTAATAATGACAGCAAATCAGATGATACTTCTTCGATTTCGTTTAATCAAACATCTGAATTCCAAAATTTACAGCAGACGATCAGTGAGATAGATTCGTCCAATAATACATTACGTAGAAAATTGTCGACTTTACAGCAAGAGGTGACAGAGATAAAAAATATTTCAGTCAATAACACGTCACAGCATACGGCACATTCCGAACATTTGTCACACTCACACAGCCAGTATAATTTAGGTAATTTACAGAGAGTACATGACTTAGATTCCGAACAATCACAGATAAATGGATTCTCACGCAATCCTGAACCGGTTCACACATTCAGAGACGACAACGTTGATTATAAGCAATTTTTATTCCTGGAAAAATTTGAGGTACTTAATAATGACGGAACACAGATTCACGCTTTGGACAGGATACGACAATTTGCTTGCGTATTTTTATCAGCTTGGGCTGTAATGCAGAAACTAGCATTGAACTGGATACGACAATTTATTTTTGTACTTTCACCAGCTTGGCCTGTAACGCAGAAACTAAAATTTATTTGCAGAGCGTAAGAAACCTCAGGGGATTCATTACACTTTAATGAATATGTGCCGTAGCGTGCACAGGGCCCCGAGCCGTAGTAGTGTTATTTCATCTTTAGTTTTCTGCCCTGCTGCCTTCTCTTCTATTATCCTTTATATCTATTAAAACAGCTCTTCAACTATCGATCTATCTATAATTAAGAATGTGTAAAGAAAACCCGATATGACAAGTTTTTACAGAAAGTGACAATTTTTCATTAGACGCTCCAGAAATGACCACCACGAGAACTTAAATAGCTGACAAAAATTTAATCATCAGTATGTGTAAAATTATCAGCAACAGCGAACGCATTTTGGTAACAATAGAGGTTTTTCACAACAGCAGCATGAAACCCAGCCGGTTAGCATACCTAACCAACAATGCAGTGTGCGAGGTCAACCAAGCTTTAATGTTTCGCCGCCTACATGTATAGCGTCAGCTCCAACAAATAGTAACGCACAGCAACAAGGTAATCAGTACGTACAGAAAACACACCATTTCAATTCCTATCGCAATGCACCGTATAGAAATGATTATCATGACACACGTAAAAGTTATGGGCACAATTTTCAGCGTACGTTTAATAACAGTCGGTCTTACCAGCAGCAAATTCATCCGCAACAACATATTATCATGAGTGAACCAGACAGTAGGTATCATCCCGAACGTAATACGTCAGGAAGAAATAACAGAACAGTGCAAATAGTGGAAATGCCACAGCATCCTCCCGAAAATAAAAGCACATCAAATAGAATTTGACTAGATACAGTACAAGTTGCATCTTGCAGCAACGCAAGCAATACTTTTGAAACGCAGAATCTTGTTCATGAAAATGTTATTACTTTTGACAACATCAGAGACACTCTTTTGCAGGAAAGACCAGTTATTCAAAAAACCATTTCACACCCTGTCATTGAAGTAAAAATTGGATCATCAAAATTTTCAGCAGTAATCGATTCTGGATCTCCTATGTCAGTCATAAATGAGGAAACTTTCAACGAATGTAACAAAGAGAGTACCTATCCTACGTTACCATTAGGCAAAACTAAAGTAAAAGGAGCAGTATCTAGTAAAGGAGTAGATGTAAAATTACAGACACATTTATCATTTTGTATTGCAGGTCGTACATTTCACTCAAATTTTTGGATTGTTCCCTTATTGACGACAGACGTTATTTTAGGTACAAATTTTCTGGTACAACAAGACGCAATTATTGATTTTCAAAATTCCTATTTAATGTTAAAGGATGAAAATGTGCAACTGGCTCTAGAATTTCAGCATTCTTTATCTGCAGAATAACAAATAATTAATCGTGCAGAGGTCATTTCCGCATCACGTAACTTAGACTGTCATTCCACATTGTTCACAGATACGTACGTACACAAGTATAATACTCCAGACGAAGCTGACTATGACGCTATGCAAATGATTTCTGATAAAGTTAAACAGAGCAGTGCAAATACAGACGACGAACGCACGCAACTACGCAAAATTCTTTTACAGCAAGCTCCAGTTTTTGACAACGTGCCTGGTACTATGTCCGGTTTTATGTATGAATTTCAAGTTAAACAGCACGACACATTTAAAGCCAAGTATTATCCCATTCCGTATATTCACAAAGAACAAGTTAAGACAGAATTGCAAGCTATGCTTGACCGAGGAATTATTGAACCGGCAGTTAGTCCGTACATTAACCCGCTCCATATTGTTAAGAAAAAGGATGGTTCACTTCGCCTCGTACTTGATTCGCGTCACATCAACGACATTATTATTAATGAAACGGATCGCCGACAGACACTAGAAGAACTTCTACAGAAATTTCATGGTACTGCTATTTATTCCACATTAGACTTGAAATCGGGATTTTGGCAAATTCAACTCCATCCGGACTGCAGAAAGTACACGGCTTTTCTCTGTTTTGGTGACTGTTATCAATTTTGTAAATTACCGTTCGGTTTAACTATTTCTTCAGCAGCATTTATTCGCGGTTTGAATACAATACTTCCGACAGAACTTAAAGACAGAATCACAACGTATGTAGACGAAATTCTTATTGCAGAAGCTAACTGGTCTGAACACAATCTAATTCTTGAACAACTGTTGCAAACCTTTCGTGCACAAGGACTCACAGTTAATCTCAGTAAATCGCACTTTGGTAAAACTTCTATAAAATTTCTTGGACATGTAATTTCAGCAGAAGGCATTGCGCCTGACCCGGAAAAACTTCAAGCTTTACGTGACATTACTGTTCCTACGACGAAGAAACAACTACGCAGCTTTTTGGGTTTAATTAACTTTTTTCGTAAATTTATTCATTACCCTGCTTTAGACACCCCTAGATTATGTCAATTGACAGGTAAAAACACTATTTTGTCCTGGGATAGGCAAGAACATTCTGAATTTATGAACCTGAAACATGCTTTGTTGAATGCACCACTTTTATCGCATCCAGATCTTACTAGAAATTTTTCCATTGCCACCGACAGTTCTAACACCGCTTTAGGCGTACACATTTTTCAGGAAATTGAAGAAGATGGTTGTACAGTAATTAAAAACATCGCCTTTGCGAGTCGCATTCTGTCACCTGCTGAACTCAATTATTCTGTTACAGAACTTGAAACATTATGTGTTGTATAGGCAGTATCGAGATTTCCTTTATGGAAGACATACGACCGTTTACACAGATCATAGAGCGATACAGTTTTTACTTTCGGCTAAGTTTACACACGACACATTAAGCAGATGGAAGCTTTATTTACAGGAATTTAATTTTACAATTGTTCACATTCCCGGCACACAAAATATTGTAGCAGACGCACTATCCCGTTCTCTCAGCAACAATCAGCAAGACATCGCAACCAACTTCTGCAAAGCAAATTTCAGCGTCATGTACATTCAACAAGTTGCATTTGAAAATTTCATTTCGTCGTCATTACAAGACATAGCACAAGAGCAGGGTAAAGACAACGTATGGAAAGAGATTAAACACCTTTGGCAAGATAGGAATAATATTACCATTAGAAACCATTACACTGTACGCAATAATATTCTGTTTCGCCGCTCTCACCCTGACAGCAACAACTGGTTATTATGCATTACTGACGAACTTGTTAACAAATTAATTTGGTATACTCATGTAAGTTACGCACATTACGGAACCAGAAAATGTTTTCTTATACTGAGACAGAACTGTTATTTTACCAACATGGAGAAACGTATTCGACGATTTTTAGCGTCATGTAAAATCTGCCAGAAAGCAGAAGTCAGATACGACTTCACATATTCTTCCATTACATCCCATTGTACCTGTTAAATTGAGACACATGGCCACTATAGACATTTTTGGTCCGATTCCCAGAACTAATAGAGGTTTTTGCTACATCTTTGTCGCTGTTGAACTCACTTCAAAATTTGTTACCTACACTCCGTTACGCAAAGCTACTGCTAAAACTGTTTCGAAAGCATTTTTAAAACATTTTATATTTCAAGTAGGGCATGTGTTGAAAGTAATTTCCGACAATGGACCACAGTTTCGATCTGCTATATGGACACGTATGTTACGAGCTACAAACATTTATCCGATCTACACTCCTGGAAATGGAA
The DNA here is from genome assembly GCF_023864275.1 of Schistocerca cancellata. Taxonomy (NCBI): domain Eukaryota; kingdom Metazoa; phylum Arthropoda; class Insecta; order Orthoptera; family Acrididae; genus Schistocerca; species Schistocerca cancellata. The sequence goes on from NC_064629.1 coordinate 912,894,342, forward strand.
AAAAGAACACATTGACACCGGTGTGTCAGACTCACCATACTTGCTCCGGACACTGCGAGAGGGCTGTACAAGCAATGATCACACGCACGGCACAGCGGACACACCAGGAACCGCGGTGTTGGCCGTCGAATGGCGCTAGCTGCGCAGCATTTGTGCACCGCCGCCGTCAGTGTCAGCCAGTTTGCCGTGGCATACGGAGCTCCATCGCAGTCTTTAACACTGGTAGCATGCCGCGACAGCGTGGACGTGAACCGTATGTGCAGTTGATGGACTTTGAGCGAGGGCGTATAGTGGGCATGCGGGAGGCCAGGTGGACGTACAGCCGAATTGCTCAACACGTGGGGCGTGAGGTCTCCACAGTACATCGATATTGTCGCCAGTGGTCGGCGGAAGGTGCACGTGCCCGTCGACCTGGGACCGGACCGCAGCGACGCACGGATGCACGCCAAGACCGTAGGATCCTACGCAGTGCCGTAGGGGCCCGCACCGCCACTTCCCAGCAAATTAGGGACACTGTTGCTCCTGGGGTATCGGCGAGGACCATTCGCAACCGTCTCCATGAAGCTGGGCTACGGTCCCGCACACCGTTAGGCCGTCTTCCGCTCACGCCCCAACATCGTGCAGCCCGCATCCAGTGGTGTCGCGACAGTCGTGAATGGAGGGACGAATGGAGACGTGTCGTCTTCAGCGATGAGAGTCGCTTCTGCCTTGGTGCCAATGATGGTCGTATGCGTGTTTGGCGCCGTGCAGGTGAGCGCCACAATCAGGACTGCATACGACCGAGGCACACAGGGCCAACACCCGGCATCATGGTGTGGGGAGCGATCTCCTACACTGGCCGTACACCACTGGTGATCGTCGAGGGGACACTGAATAGTGCACGGTACATCCAAACCGTCATCGAACCCATCGTTCTACCATTCCTAGACCGGCAAGGGAACTTGCTGTTCCAACAGGACAATGCACGTCCGCATGTATCCCGTGCCACCCAACGTGCTCTAGAAGGTGTAAGTCAACTATCCTGGCCAGCAAGATCTCCGGATCTGTCCCCCATTGAGCATGTTTGGGACTGGATGAAGCGTCGTCTCACGCGGTCTGCACGTCCAGCACGAACGCTGGTCCAACTGAGGCGCCAGGTGGAAATGGCATGGCAAGCCGTTCCACAGGACTACATCCAGCATCTCTACGATCGTCTCCATGGGAGATTAGCAGCCTGCATTGCTGCGAAAGGTGGATATACACTGTACTAGTGCCGACATTGTGCATGCTCTGTTGCCTGTGTGTATGTGCCTGTGGTTCTGTCAGTGTGATCATGTGATGTATCTGACCCCAGGAATGTGTCAATAAAGTTTCCCCTTCCTGGGACAATGAATTCACGGTGTTCTTATTTCAATTTCCAGGAGTGTATATATCCAGGTACCATGCTTCTTCGAACCCTTGTGAACGATTAATGAAAGAAATTGGTAAACTGTGTACAATATACTGCTATAAAAGACATATTGATTGGGACACACACATACTCTCATTCCAGGATGTAATTAATTCCATACCAAATGAATCTACTATGGTATCTCCGTCTGTTATACTCAAAAATGTTGAACCACCTAACAAAATTAAAGAATTAGTAACCTTTCCTACATCTCGTCGACTACGACACCATGAAATAATTGACCTTGCGCTGAACAACATCAAACGTGCCGCAGAGCGCCGAAGAAGACAGCAAAAACAGGTTTGTACACGCCATGACTTTCACACTGGACAGAAAATATTAGTACGTACACACTATTTATCCAACAGAGGAAAGAATAGATGCAGTAAATTTGAGCTTCTATATGCAGGTCCATATCGAATTCGCAGCATTCCTCACCCCAATGTAGTACACGTCGAAACTTTAAGAACCAGACAAAGCAAGGTCAACCACCATGTCTCCAACATCAAACCCTTTATTGAATGAACATACTTTATGATTTATCACACTGTAATGCCATTTCCTAATTTTTTTTATGACCACTTATGCAATTATATTCACATGAACACTTACTGATAATTATCGTATTTTTTCTTGGCAAGTGGCCGGCAAGGTAAGGTTAGCAGGTCGCTCTTCTTGTCGTTACACATCAGACCGTGCACATTTTTCTTGTATGTATGATTGTTTTCCTATTTTGTTTGTATGCACTATGAAATATTTAAGATATAACGAACACCAGTTGACTTTAACATTTTTGCCTTATGATATCTCGACATCGTGACTTTTACATTTTTTTAATTAATTAATTAATTTTTTTTTTTTTTTTTTTTGCTGCTACATTGTGATACTGTGTACATATTTGCACCTGCACACTGTCTGTGTTTTTGACATATTACGTTTTCCGTCATGCTATGCTGTATGTTCAATTATATCACTAGAAACCAGTTTCTATTTAATGGGTATATGATTTAAATGCAAGACATTAACCATTGTTCATCATTTTCAGAAAGCAATAACGTATAAAAGAAATAAATTAAACGGAAATGGGAATTTCACCTTCGGAATGAACGAAAGAAGATGCAATACCTCGTCACGAAGAGTAAATGGATCAGAATTAACAAGCATTAACAAGAATATACTATACACATCGTATGATAACAGTCTTAACTAATTTTTTCTTTGAGAATACGAGGCGATTGATGCAGGCTGTCAGACAGAACTACACATCTTAGTTTTAGTGATGAAATATGCTAGAAATAAGGAATAGTTGTATAATGAATAATGAAGTGACTTTTTTGCAGATGATAATGAATGGTGATGAATAATGATGAAGAATATGTTAATATGGATAATGAAGTTTTTCTTTACAGGTGATGATAATAATGGAGTTATGATGATATGGATAATGAAGCCTTTCTTTGCAGATGAGGATAATGTTGAAGTTAATGTATTTATGCTATGTAGTTATTTAAGTATTTGTTGCAGTTCGTTTTGACAGTATGTCTTATGTCGCATGGTATGATGACTGAAGGTTTTGGAAAGGACATCTAGAGAACATATATATTTTATACACATTTCACTACCTGTTAATTCGAAGTTCACTACTTTTCAGCATAATATGCGTTTCTTCTTTCAGTTTCATAATCCATTTTGTATATTTTGCAGGAGACATTATTCACGAAATTAATACGCTATAAGCAGTTAATCATTAAACCTGTTCTAGTACTTGCATTTTTTCTTACCCATTTGTGTGTGTCATTCATGAATGTGATCACATATACTCCACTTGTTTCATAACCTCGCTACAGATGACTCATGACGAATGACGTTACACATCCTCATTTGCAGCAATAAGTCAAATGCAAATATTGTTATGCCCCAGTAATTAATTATCGATCCCAACGCAATGCATTGCTAGCACAAAAAAAGAAAAAAAAATGTATTACCTGTCCCAAATAATGCCACCAGTTTAAGAGAGTTCTGAGTAATACTGAATGATGTTTTCTAGTCACAGACGTTGAAGAATAGTTACAGTATGCTACATTTTCAATATGTCCTATGTCACTGGAATGATCAGTTCTGAGTAATACTGAATGATGCTTTGTAATAATGCATAAATACTATGCCAATAATTTCTGTAAATAATATTTTGTTATACTCTATAAATGCTATGCCAATAATTGAATCTCATTTTGAATGATAACTTCTGAATAATACTGAATAAGGTTTTATAAAAATGTGAGAATACTTTGTAACTGGCCAATGAGTGCCAATAATTATTTTAAATATGTCGTATGCCACTTAAATGATGAAAAATGTTTTGTACTATTCAATACTTGCTATATGTTTTCTAACTGGCCAATGAGTGCCAATGATTACTATAACTAAGTGAATTATGTTAATACTATGCCATTCATTAGCTCCTGTTTTCAATGATGACTTCTGATGGTTTGTAACTGGCCAATGAGTGCCAATGTTCACTGTAATCAGATGATTTATGAACATTATTCTGTAATACTTCATACATGGTACAGAAATGTTCAGTAACTGGGCGATGAGTGCCACCAATTACTCAAATCAGTTGTTAGACTAGTGTAATTCTCAATGAAGACTAGTATGTGACTTAATGTCCTTCACCTTCTGACCTAATTACCAGAAATTACTACAATATCCGCTTGTCCTGTGTATCCTCATGATGATGGAGCACTATATTTGGTTTTTGCACTAATTCTACGTTGGTGTACCTTACAAGAACGTGGTGTTGACACGATATGCTGTCCACCACCTTGAGCGATGGAGATGTTATTATGGTCCCATTGTTTGGTGTACCTAATGTACTACCAAACTGATAACATGGAATATTACTACGACATTTCAGTGTCTTGGCTACACTGATTAATACTTCAAGGAAAAGAGCTTCAGATTGTCTCACTTGGTGTTGGGCTTCTGTAGAAAGATATGGACTTTCAGTGCAGCTGCGTGCAACCTAAAGTGCTACAACCATGATGCAATCCTTCCCTTTCCTATCCTAGTTCTTGCAAAATAGTAAAACAGTGCGCGTGCACTTTTGTCATATTGTTAACATGATTTGTATTCATTGCATATACATTTTGTGATTTGCTGATATGTTCTGAACTACAGTGCGTGTGCACTTTATGTCATTTGTTAATATGATTTGTACTCATTGTGTATACATTTTGTCTTTCCTTGGTATTTTCTGTACTTAGTGCATGTGCACTACATTTTATTTCATGTTCTGCACTTATACATATGTATATATAGTGAGATTGTAAACTTAGTTAATTAAGAAAAATTTGTTGCTCATGGCAAGTCCAATTGACTCACCATCGCTGCCAAATTTGTGCCCCCCCCCCAAGTGGAGGGTTATGTAAGACGTATGCGTTGCCGGCGATGGGCGAGGCATGGCAGAGTCTCTGACCAGAGAGTAGTATGTAGTTAGTTGTTGCTTGTCGCTAGTCGGCACTAGTCTGCAGTAGTCTGCAGTAGTCGGCGCGTGCCTGCGCGTGTCGGCAGTCCGCTCTGGTCGGGACTCTGGAGGATGAGTATTATTGTAGGAGGTAAAGAAGCAACCTTGCTCATATCTAGTAATGTATATTAAGTCATTAATTTCTTTTAAAAAATGACCCAATAATAATTTTATAATATAAAGTAATTTTTTAAAGAAAAGCATTCATTTCAATTTAAAGAATATTTCCAATGCATGATCATTCCTTCCAAGAATCAAATATATATATATATATATATATCCCAGCATTGCACGAAGCTGTGCCGAAAAGTTTTTACGTAAGAGCAGATATATTTGCAGTTTTTATTGAGGTAAGAATTTTTCCTTTTTTATTCAGAATACAGGGCCGAGGCGCAGCGCTGCTGTCGTCATAAATTTTACTTGGTTACTTACTTTTTTTATTATTTCGGTGTTTAGGAACTGAATTTTGTGGTTACATTAAATGTGAATGCATTTCTGCACGGATACTAAAAATGGGAACCAATTTTGTTCAGAGTTTACAATATTAAAAAATTCATTTAATTTAAATATTTCTGTAGGGGAGGTTACAACATACTAACGCAGTATGCCTCCCCTTAGAATAATAGACGTTAGGTACAGAACAAAACACAGCAATAACCAAACAGAACGCGAGATATGAACGTATATGATGTCAGCGTTCCAGACTGACGTGACCTTTAGATGGTTTACCCCATTCTTCTCCGAAAGTGCCACTCTAATTCCTATACGCAAGGAATTCAAATACCATAACACATTGGACAGACTTTAGACAACGGTCAGACTAATGTCGGACATGCCTTTTCTCCCTACAGACGCCAGATGCGACCGGAAGGACGTCCGGCCACATTCACTCTACATCTACATCGACACTCCGCAATTTAGCTTACGCCGTTTGGCGAAGGTTGCCCAGTACCACTACTAGTCATTTCGCCCGCCCCGCTAGCCGAATGGTCTAACGCGCTGCTTCCCGTGCGGGAAGGCCGGCGGATTAGTGTCGACTTCCGGTGTGCCGGCCAGCCTGTGGATGGTTTTTAAGGCGGTTTTCCATCTGCCTCGGCGAATGCAGGCTGGTTCCCATAGTTCCGCCACAGTTACACTATGTCAGCGATTGCTGCGCAAAACTGTTTCGACGTACGCGTACACCATAATTACTCTACCACGCAAACTTTTGTGGTTACACTCGTCTGGCATGAGACGTTCCCGGAAGGGCTCGGGAGGGGGGGGGGGGGGGAGGTCCACTAGAGACCGAACCGCACAATAACCCTGGGTTCGGTGTGGGGCGGGGGTGGGGTGGGTGTACTGCTGTGGCCTGTTGTGGGGTTGTAAGCCACTGAGGACTACGGTGGGACGAAGCCTCGCCATCGTTTCTAGGTCCCCGCTTCAATACACACAGTAGTAATTTCCATTCCTGTTCCACTCGCAGACAGAACGAGGGAAAACGACACTCTATGAATAGCTTTTCAGATCATTCACACAAGGTTGGCGCCGGTGGCGACACCTACAACGTGCTGACATGAGGAAAGTTTCCAACCGATTTCTCATACACAAACAGCAGTTGACCGGAGTTTCCTGGTGAAACGTTGTTGTGATGCCTCGTGTAAGGAGGAGAAATGCGTACCATCACGTTTACGACTTTGATAAAGGTCGGATTGTAGCCTATCGAGATTGCGGTTTATCGTATCGCGACATTGCTGCTCGCGTTGGTCGAGATCCAATGACTGTTAGTATAATATGAAATCGGTGGGTTCAGCAGGGTAATACAGAAGGTCGTGTTGGATCCCAACGGCCTCGTATCACTAGCAGTCGAGATGAGAGGCATCTTATCCGCATGGCTGTAACGGATCGTGCATCCACGTCTCGATCCCTGTGTCAGCAGATGGGGACGTTAGCAAGACAACAACCATCTGCGTGAACAGTTCGACGACGTTTGCAGCAGCATGAACTATCAGCTCGGAGACCATGGCTGCGGTTACCCTTGACTCTGCATCAAAGACAGGGGCGCCTGCGATGGTGTACTCAACGACGAACCTGGGTGCACGAATGGCAAAACGTCATTTTTTCGGATGAATCCAGGTTCTGTTTACAGCATCACGATGGTCGCATCCGTGTTTGGCGACGTCACGGTGAACGCACACTGGAAGCGTGTATTCGTCATCACCATACTGGCGAATCACCCGGCGTGATGTTATGGTGTGCCATTGGTTACACTTCTCTGTCACTTCTTGTTCGCATTGACGGCACTCTGAACAGTAGACGCTACATTTCAGATGTGTTACGACCCGTGGCTCTAACCTTCATTCTATCCCTGCGCAACCCCAGATTTCAGCAGGATAATGCACGACCGCATGTTGCAGGTCCTGTACGGGCCTTTTTGGATACAGAAAATGTTCTACTGCTGCCCTGGCCAGCACATTCTCCAGATCTCTTACCAATTGAAAACGTCTGGTCAATGGTGGCCGAGCAACTGGCTCGTCACAATACGCCAGTCACTACTCTAGATGAACGGTAGTATCGTGTTGAAGCTGCATCAGCAGCTGTACCTGTACACGCCATCCAAGCTCTGTTTGACTCAATGCCCAGACTATCAAGGTCGTTATTACGGCCAGAGGTGGTTGTTCTGGGTACTGATTTCTTAGGATGCATGCACGCAAATTTCGTGAAAACGTAATAACGTGTCAGTTCTAGTACAATATATTTGTCCAATGAATACCCGTTTATCATCTGTAATTCTTCTTGGTGTAGCAATTTTAAAGGACAGTAGTGTAACAATTTGTCCATTTTATTTGGACTGTTGAGCTCCGTGGCCGTGGATAATGATATTTTACTATAAAAATACAGCGGCCAGCCACTTTTTTTAATGCGTTTTATTTATGCCAATATGAATTTCGGGTTTGCACCCATCTTCAGCCTTGAAAATTACATTTATCTTCAGTTTCTACAGTGGTACAATATCGACAGCAGTTTGGGTGCTGCAGCTGGCCTGTGCAAAAGCAACGATTCCAGTCATTTACTTCAATTTCGCGAGTTAAAAGTTACGCACTATCAGTTGTTCATTTTACTTACATTCTCCTCTCCTTGTTTTTTCTTGGCTTTTCTTCTTTTTTGTAAGCGCACAAATACTTTTTGTCACGTATTTTACACAGGCGCACTGCGTTATCCGCCATGTTGTCGTCTGACATTGTTGTTTACACACAAGCAGTTTACCTATGGACAGAGTTATATTTTACGAAAGTTTTGAGGTTCTAGCTAAGCTACTGTTTACTAAACATTGACTTGGGTGATAGAAGTATTCTATGACACTCTATATGCTCCATATAAGCCTTAATTCCTCCTATCTTATCTTTGTGATCCTTGCGAGCAGTGTATGTTGGAGGCAATAGACTCGTTCGGCAGTCAGCTTAAAATGCCTCTCCCCTAAATTTTCTCGAAAGTGTACCTCGAAAATAACGTCGCCTTAACTCCAGGGGTTCTCATTTGAGATCCAGAAGCACCTCCGTAATACTTGCATGTTGTTCAGACCTACCAGTAACAAATCTAGCAGCCCGCGTCTGTATTGCTTCGATGTATTGCTTTAATCCGACCTGGAACGGATCGCAAACGATTGAGCGCTATCAAGAAAAGTCGCACGAGCGTCCTTTACGCGGTCTCCTTTACAGATGAACGACACTTCCCTAGAATTATCCTAATAAACCGAAAAAATGGTTCAAATGGCTCCGAGCACTATGGGACTTAACAACTCAGGTCATCAGTCCCCTCGAACATAGAACTACTTAAACCTAACTAATCTAAGGACATCACACTGATCCATGCCTGAGGCAGGATTCGAACCTGTGACCGTAGCAGTCGCGCGGTTCCAGACTGAAGCGCCTAGAACTGCTCGGTCACAACGGCCGGCAATAAACCGAAGTCCACCATTCGCATTTCCCGTCACAGACCTCACTGGCATGTTCCATGTCATATCGCTCTGCACTGTTACGCCGAGATATTAGAACGACGTGACTGTATCAAGCAGGAGACTACTAATGCTGTATCCGAACATTACGGGTTTGTTTTTTCTACTCATCGGCATTAACTTACATTTTTCTACATTTAGAGCTAGCTGCCATTGATCACATCAATCAGAAATTTTGTCTACGTCATCCTGTATCTTCCTACAAGTACTCAATTTCGACCCCTTAACTGTACAGCACAACATCGTCAGTAAACAACCTCAGGTTACTACCCAAATTATTTATGTATATAGAGAATAACAATAGTCGTACCGCACTTATCTGCGTCCCTCCTGGCGATATCCTTGTCTCTGATGAACACTTGCCGTCGAGGGCAATACACTAGGTTCTACTAAAGAGGTCTTCAAGCCACTCACATATATGTGAACTCATTCCATACGCTCGTACCTTCGTTAACAGCCTGCAACGGGACATAATGTCAAACGCTTTCCGAAAGTCTAGAAATATGGAATCTGCCTGTTACCCTTCATCCATAGCTCGCAGTATATCACGTGAGAAAAGGTTAAGCTGAGTTTCACGAGAGCGATGCCTTCTAAAACCTTGCTGATTCGTGGACATAAGCCTCTCGCTCTCAATAAAAATTGTTAGTTTCGAACTGAATATGTTGAAGAATTCTGCGGCAAACCGATGCTAGGGATATTAATCTGTGATTTTGAGGGTCCATTCTTTTGTCCTTCATATACAGAGGAGTCACTTGCCTTTTTTTTTTCAGTCGCTTGGGATTTTGAGGTTGGCAAGAAAATCGTGATAAATGAGAGCTAAGTAAGGGACCAATGTCGTGGAAAGCACTATATAAAACGGAATGGGGAGTCCATCCGGACCTGGCAACTTATTTGTTTTCAACTCTTTCAATTGTTTCTCTACGCCTGGGATGCTTTTTACTGTCATACAGACGGGACTCTGTGCGATGGTCAAACGCCGGTATGTTCGTACTATTCTTCTGCCTGAATGATTTCTTAAAGGCGGAATTTAAAACTTCGGCTTTCGTTCTCCTGTCTTCAATTGCCACACCATTCTGGTTAAAAACTGACTGGAAGGAAGCCTTAGACCCAAATAGCGATTTTACATAGGATCAGAATTTTCTCAGGTTCTCTAGCAGATCTTTAGCTATGGTATGACGGTGATAGTAGTTGTATACTTTGCGAATAGATGTTTCCACAGACGCAGGAATCTCTACTAATCTCTGCTTGTAGTCATTTGTGCGTTCTCTTTTGCACCGAGAATGCAATAGCCTTTGGTTCCTTCAGCATTTTCCAAACCTCGTTATTAATATATGGTGGGTATTTTCGCCCTTAATAACCTTATTAGGCTCATAATTCTTCAGACCATGATTTAAGATCTTCTTACGCTTTTCCCATAATTCCTCTATGTCCACCCGACATTAACTAAGTGATGTCAGTTCACGGTCCGAGTGAGATACTAACAACTGCTTATCTGTTCTTTCTAGCAGAAACGCTCTCGTAGCCTACTTAACTTATTTATTAACTCTCGTAATCATAGTTGCTATAATGACATCATGAGCGCTACTCGCTCTTTCTATTCTGACGTTGTCGATAAGATCCGGCCTATTTGTAGCTACGATATTTCCACTGCGTGTGGGCTGCCGAACTAGCTGCTCAACACAGTTTTCAGAGAAATGTGTTCAAAAGTACTTCGCATGACTGTCTGTCAGTACCCTCGCAATGAATCCATAAACATCCCAGTCTATACTCGGTATTTTAAAGTTGTCTCCATCTAGTAATGCATGATCTGGGTATTTATGTGCTACCGATCACAGACATTCTTTGAATGACTCTAGAACTATCACAGGAGAATCGTGTGGCCGGTAAAAGCATCCAACAATTAGCTTCGTTGCACCTAGAACTGTTGTATGCGACCATATAACTTCATTGTCACATTCAATTTCGACCTCAATAGAGACTACATTTTTGTCAAGTGCATTGAACACTCCCACTCCTATGGCCTCCAATATTTCTTTCCAGTATGTTTTCCGTAACTCGATAAATGTCTCAGAGGTTTCCACTTCGGATTTCAGACAGCTCTCGGTCCCGAGAATAATTGGAGCGCGAGAACTTTCCTGGAGACAGTAATTTCGGGAACTTCGTTACGAATACTTCCTAATTTACTGATAAAAATTTGACAGTCGAAGTGTCTTTACTCAACGTTGTCTGACTTCCGTTGCTGCGTATCGACTGGCGAATTTTAGTCAGAGTACCTCAAACTACCACCTACCTTCAAAAATACTCATGTGCACTCCACAAGTACTCTGCTACCCGAGTAACTGCTACCTTTGTGTAGTGAACCCCTGTCCTATCAAGAGAGTCCTACAAATCCCCAGCCCATAACGCAGGTCTACAAACCTGCAGCCAAGTTTGTGACAGAGTCGATGAACCCTTCGGTCTAGACCCTCCACCCAACTCCAAACCAAAGGATCCTAATGAACTCTAGGAACAATGCTGCAGATTGGAAGCTCTGCTTGCACGACATGCGTGAGGCCTTCGCCACTTCCGCAAACCGCCTGTGTAAACCGAGAATGTCTTCAGAACACATACGACATACGTCACTGGTGCTGACGTGAGCCTCAACTAGCAGACGAGTGCCCGCTGCCATCCTTCATGCTCTATAGTCGCAGGCAAGGCCGTGTCCACGTCTCGGATGAGGCTACCAGCCAGGCATACCGAATGTCCATTAGCTTCTTTCCAGTGCTGAGCGCTATCTGCCTAAGGGGCTCCATAACGTGCCTAACCGCGGAGCTCCTGGTAACCATTAAACCCCTCCCTCCGCATGCATGCTAGGACCAGCGACCTGTCCACTCACAGGGTGATTGTCGGGGCTAGACCACAAGTCTTCGCATTGACCTTCCGGCTCGAACGACTCGAGCGTGGTACCACCCGCCACTAACTCTGCTGTGAGAGTGGATTCTGCGTTGAGTACATTAGTAGGTGTCTCGGTAGCAGAGCTCGTGGGAGAGACTAGCGACACCTGAGGTGTCCCATACGGCAAGCCAGATTCCCCGCCACCGCTACATCCCAAGGCCTGAGGGTGACTGACCGTAGCCAAAAGCGCATTCAGCTGATCTCGAACTGCTGCCAGCTCCATCTGCGTCCGCACATAGCATGCACACATACTATCCATCCTAGAAAGACTAACTGAAGAATAAACTATAAAAGCAGGCAGAATCCTAGATATGGAACTTGTTACCCTCCTGATGTGTCACGAATCGAATGAGCTATGTAGCTGGCTATTCAGAAGAAATGAAAACGGGGGTACAGTCTGCCCGAATTTACACTTACAAATTGCGAGATTAAACCTCTTAAACAGAAAAAACACGCAAGACATTTATTAAATATACTACAAGGAAAAGACAGCAAAATGTAAACACATAACTTGCCCCTATGTAGATACATAACAGCCGAGAGTTGGAAAGATGATCACCCGTTATTATCAGCTCCTAACATTGGCAGGAGTCACTCTAAAAGACGAACGTAATTATTCAGATTAATCATCGAGGATTTTGTTGGTGATGATGATAATGTTCTTAACGTGCATTTGATCTTTCATCTTAAGTCTTTACTTTCAGAGCATGTTGTGAAAAATGAGTTTCGGAATTTGTGGACACCTTCCGCGGGGTACTTTTACTTGTCGGTACTCGAACCGTGCGGTCCACGTGAGTCCAACCAGACTACTATAGGGTTGATATCAGTGGTATATAAGCAGAAATTGGTTCAAATGGCTCTGAGCACTATGGGACTCAACTGCTGAGGTCATTAGTCCCCTAGAACTTAGAACTAGTTAAACGTAACTAACCTAAGGACATCACAAACATCCATGCCCGAGGCAGGATTCGAACCTGCGACCGCAGCGGTCTTGCGGTTCCAGACTGCAGCGCCCTTAACCGCACTGCCACTTCGGCCGGCTAAGCAGAAATTCTTTAACCTTGTCATGCTGGTGGAAGTGAGGCCAACAAATCTTCTCAGTATTAATTCAGAAGTAAAGTAGAATTGAAATTATATTCTTGTCAATCGATTAACGCTCAGTTACCCAACATCATGGTGAAATTTTGTCGCGTTTCTTAAGCACGTCCTGGTACGTACGAGTGGCTGAAGCTGACCATGTTCCATGATTTTGTGTGGTAAGACAAGTAGAAGAGAATATTATACATTCATGTGTTAAACCTCGTAACTCAAAATACCAATCCATTCGCCATTACACTGTAACACATGAACCATTTGATCATGATGGGACTGCCTTACCAGATAAAAAGTAAACAATTAATCACCATGAGCCATGAAGACAAAAAAAATTTGCGAAAACTGAATTAGCGATGTGTACAATTTGACAATTTAGCTCACACTCGTAGGGGTTTGGTCCTGTAACAGACACTTTTTGAAACACATGAATTGTGCCCTGAACTCCAAACGTGCAGCACAATTTACATTCCGGTTGATTATTAACTTAAGTAACAGATTGTGCCATTGTCGCTTGATAACACTGCAGTTGTGAATGGTTATGTTGTGTCATCATTTTCTGGTTAACTCATTAACTGTAGGTAACTAATAATTAAGGAAGAAAATTGAGTAGATCAGCTACTGAACCCGCGCCCTGCAGGGGTATAAAATGTTACACAGCAGTTCCTACAAAATCACTAAATAAATCAACCGTTTGCAGAATTCTTAATACATTAAAGCATACTGTACAATTATGGACAGCTTAGATCCGACAAGAATACAACATAGCCCACTTGTCAGAATATTTCGATAGTCATTTCCATATCCCGAAGTTTTGATATAAAGTGTAACTATTTAGACGTTATGATATAGTATAGTGTAATTATTTTTTTTAAAAAGCACCATGGTTGCACATCAACAGTTCTTTCATCATCTAAGTCTTAAAAACGGAGTACTAGCTCTTTACGACAAGGACAGAAACGGAATTGATGGTGGTCTTATTGAAGATACTGTTGGGCTACACGTGTGGAAAAAATAAATGAATATAACCCGACGGAAACTCGAAACCAGCTCCTCCCAAATATGTAAGTAACATTAGGATCTACCGTGGCGTCGACAACAATGGAACATCATCTTAGATTCGATAAGGATGGAGAAGAAAATCGGTCGAACTATTTCAAAGGCACCATCGCGACATTAAGAGCAAGTAATTTATAATGAGGATTCTCTACGATGTAGAGATAATGGCGCCTGGGTCTTAAGAGTCCTTAAAAAGTTGTTCGAGACGATTGTGATCAGTAGACATTCACAAACGTTTAAACATCAATTTCATCATACCAAATTCATAAAAGTCAAGATCGCACTCAAAATACACACACACACAAATGCATCCACACATACACACACACACACACACACACACACACACACACACACACACACACACACACACACACACACCAAATGCCAATCGAATTGCTATTTCTAAAAAAAAAAAATTAAGAGAGGCCAGACACAATGAAAGATTTAAAATAGCACTGCAGAAAAAAATAATGGTTGGCTCATCACTGGGCAAATAAAGGATAAGATAGCATTCTGCAAGGCACTAAAGACTACAATCTAAGAGTTCACACTGCACTTCGCACAACTGAAAATTTTTAAGTGCATTCCTTACTTGTCTCGTTTTCCGCTAAAACAAAGATCGCCACGTAAATCTACTGCCGCCCTCTCGTTAGGAAATAAAAATCAGTACGTTAAAGCATGCGGTACGGAAATGTATGTGCCTCTGGCATCACAGGCAGGTGGGTCCACCCACTGGTGCATAATGCCGTGTATAAGGGTCATGTCCTACACAGAGACGAGTGACAAGAGTTTCTCCCACCTGTGTACCGGAGGGAGAGTTTCCAGGGGCGTGTAGGTGATATCTTAGGCTGCAGCTTCTTACCCTCACCTCCTCCCATTGTTCCTGATGTCGAGGAATGATTTTCCGGCTCAACAACGAGTTCACAGCCTGTCGTTGCCACATCCTTAACTCTATCACTCCAGAAGCTCCTTGGCGGTTATGTCAGCTTGCTAGCCGAGGGTCATTGTCGGTGCTTGGCAAAACTGCTGATTCAGCATTCTCCAGCACTTATTTTCGTTGTCGTATTGAATGTCACTGGTGCTAGTCAAGTTACCACCAATGCAGGGATGGAGGGCGGTAAATACCGAAATGTCAAACACTATCAACTTGACGATGCAAAGCGAACTGCGGTATCGGTCCGAAAATTTGCATATGACATAAACAAACTTATTCCATCATTCAGTAAGATATTTGTTTTCATCGCCGACTAATCGGAATTTGAAGAGAAAATAGATGTGAAAGGAACCCTGGAAACTAAAAGTACCAAGAGAGTTGTATCAAGATCAACTAACATCAGTGGCATAACGCATTCGTACTCGTATACAATTACGCCGATTGTTAATCTGGACGGCAAATTGGCTGAAAAGTTATTTGTTGTGCTACGAGAAGTTGGAGGTGCTCTCACGCCTACGATTCTTTCTCGTGTATATGATCTTGCAAGGACTATAGAAAATATTTACGTCACAGGAAGCAAGAGTGGGGAAAGGGGCTTAAAAGAACTACAACTATCCTAACACTGCTTTTGGCTGGTCAAAATAACTTGCTTTTGCTTGATTCCTGGTCTGCACATTTAAATCATACTCCTTTAGAGCAAACTATCTCTCCTGAAAATTGTGTGACATTGCAGTTCACACTGCCTCGAACCACTGGACAATGTCATCCTCCGGATGTTTGTTTTTCCCTTCCCTATAATTCGTATTGTAGCACTATCTCCAGTTATTCCTTAAAGAACAGCCAGTTTCAAGATAACCTCCACGACAGACTGTTTCACAGTTCTCATCACCCCGTTACACCAATGTGATTCCATATATGTATATTCTTTATGACTGGATAATTAGCTGGACGTTCTGCTTGGTTTGTAACTCCCAAGGGTTTCGCCTTCGATCTTGATGGTGCGAACCTCAGTGATCACTGTGGTGCGCACTTTTTCATTCGATGGTCATGGTGCAAGTTAGTGGTTTGTTTTAGACATCTCTTGAATAATGATGCTGTTCATTTTGTCATGTGTAATACATACATTCCATGGAAGGTTGGTCTTTGCACCTCCCAGACACTCATTTTCTGCCACCCTCCTGATGCACATGGTGAATCATTAGCAGTAAATATTTTTCCTGTCATAATTTTTAACACAACACGTTCAAATGAGCAGTACTAAACACTGAACTTGTGACCTCATACTAAAGGGGTCCCTTGTGAGCATTCTAGTCTAGGTTCTGTATCCTCCCAGAGGTTTTCCGGCAACAACTGTTTCACCTCAGCTGCCAGCTGCCCAATCGGCGCATAACACATCTAGCGGTTGAGATTTTTCTTCTTTTTTTTAAATATAGAAATCTTTGTATCATCCTCCTGATCTGCACGGTAAAGACAAGATCCCCATTCACTCTGAACCACGACATTTCATCTTTACTGCGCACAGTGGTCGCTGAAGCATACAGGGGGCCAGTGGCGTTCACCGGTTCCCAGTTCAGGAACTCGTGTGCAGTTGAAAGGGACTGGGCTCCCTAAGGCGCTCACCACTTAGCAGAACTCATAAAGAACGCGTCATTTATCCAGTGCACGCGGAGAGCCTTCAATAGTTCACAGAAATCGTGGAAACATCTAAAGCCTGATGGTCGGATTAGAACTTAAATCATCACTTCGTTACTTACAAAGACAATGCACTGTCTTAACCATTGCGCTGTCTCGTACAGTGAGGAAACACGGGTGCCCAGTTTTGTCAGCAATGAAGAGAAAAAAGAACTATAAAATTCCACTTACAAATAATTATAAATTTACTCGTTAATCATTGAAACTTTCTGGCAGATTAAAACTGTGTGCCGGACCGAGACTCAAATTCGGGACGTTTGCCTTTCGCAGGCAAGTGCTCTACCAACTGAGCTACCCAAGCACGACTGACGACTCGCCCTCACAATTTTACTTCCACCGACAGCTGGTCTCCTACCTTCCAAACTTCACAGAAGTTCTCCTGCGGAACTTGCAGGACTAGCTCTTCTGGAAGAAAGGATATTGCGGAGACAGGGCTAAGCCACAGCCTGGGGAATGCTTCCAGAATTTTTATTCTCGTTAATCATTGTTTGCACATCTCTTTTGGATTCAGTGACTTGACTTTATTTTTTGTGATCTGAAATCGATTACATACGCTATAAAACCCAAAGTAAATGTATTTATCATTTTTACGAAGCGCACTGAAGAAATTCTTAATAATTTCTGATGTTTACAATTACAAACAAAACAACTTTTTTAAAAAGGAATCCATATGACAGAAACGTTAATCTGTTGCCACATAACTTGGAATAACGATGACGGTAAGCATTTTGAAACACGAGAAGTGCAACGCAAATATTTTGTTGCCACTCCACCTACATATCAAAGTAACAAAAGTAAATAAAATATTAGATTTCCTGGGATCCATTAGAAAAATGAATCTGAGATGAGGGCCCCAATAAATATTTATATAAGGTATCTGCAACTATGAAGTGAATCTAAACATGTGCTTTTAAAGAGCCGACAAAGGCTATGGTTCATCACGCAGTTCCTAAGGGCGTGAATCGGCATTAAAATTGAATTAAGGAGAGGCAAAGTAAGTAATTAATCCTGGAAATTAATATCTGTCAATTAAGTTAATTAAAAAGCGTTTGTGCTGTTGATACGTATCGCTATGCGTGAAACGTTAAACAAATTACTGAAGTAATGTGATGTTTTTAGTAATGAAGCACGTCACCTTAATGAAATAAACTGCTGATATTCGGTAAGCTTGATTCATACATGATAAATACAGAGACCTTGTGTTCAAGTTGAGTATGCAAAAGAATTATCAGTTCACATTTCCCGGCATTGACGGTGGTGAAGAGAAACACCTTCGACACTCTGCTGTTACACTGTGAGCCACACTCCCTTCACTTCAGTACGTCTGGACGAGCAGTAGGCTACAATCATACATCTCCCAGGTCACATTCACTTATCTCTCTCACCTCTCCCTCTCTTCCCTAGTGTGATATGTGTATGTTAGGTAACAAATGATTTGTGTTCATTCGTTCGAGATCTGACACTTAATTACCGTGGACACGTGGATTTCCTCTCGTTGTGGCGTCACATTTACGTAATATGGGAAACTGGAGCAAGGAAGAGGAAGTGGAGTTCGTGCACATCTTTATTAGTGTATCGTGCTTATTTTATACAATCAGTTTCCATTTCTTACACACGTGTGACTGTCAGAGGGACACTTTAACTCGCAACACTCACTTAACTACTATATTACTCTTCCTTGGTTAAGCAGAACGTCCGTCTTTAACCAGTATGCCTAAATGCCTCTCAGTCTGTCACTCTCAGTGTTACATGCAATACCACATGACAAGCATTTTGTATTCAAGGTGTCTTGCAGCCTGTATATAGCAGGCGAAATAAATTTTGATTTGTAGATATAATGAAAAGAGTCCTTGGATTTTATATTTTTAACTTTACTGGAGCGATATCGAACACATGTTCATCATCAAAGGTCTTTTATTTAAGTTTTAAGACTTCATAAGACTTTTGCAGATGTTATAATAATTTTATAAAATTGCCTCACTTATAATCATATGTCAGTCTGCTGGAAAGTATATAAAAGTAACAGAACATCAGGAAACATTAACCGAATGCGTAACAGTAAAATACGAGACGGCTCAGATTGAACATGTGCTCTATATCTGTCCAGTAACTTAAAATATACGAAGATCAAGTAGCCTTGCCATTATATTTGCAAATCAAATATTTTTAATCAATGACGTACTTCACGCTGTCATCTGAAACGAGACGTCAATCATACAAAAGAGAAGAACTCATTTTCGCATCCCTGAAAGAAGTTTGATTAACCTTGGAAAAGACCATGTATACAAAAAAGCCATATTATGAGAAGTAGTGAGCTACGAAGTGCTTTACAAGGGTAATGCGTAAGAATGCAAGGTACTTTCTGAAACAAATATGCACACCGGCAATCGCTCAGATCGTGGTGGTCGAGCCCAAAAGTGTGGCTTGTGCAGGCCACACAGCTTTACTAGGCCAAGTGTCCATTCTATAATGTCATCATATCTCACCTTTTTCTAGAAAACAACCACGCTTTTTATCAGCCATTAAAGCGAAATAGCAAAGAAAGTAGCTTCTTACACAAAGGATTATTCCATTCTCTTGGGCAGTTGTGTCACGTCTGACGCGGATTGAGGAAAGCTAACAGCGGCAGGTGGGGACAAGGACAGTATCATTATGCTCTTCCATCACATTCGCCAATTGTGGATATGTCTGACTTCTTTCATTACCAAAAAAACTGTCTCATACGTAAGTCTCTCCCTCCCTCACCCCCCCTTTATCTCTATCTCTCTCTCTTTCTGTATCTCTCTCTCTCTCTCTCTCTCTCTCTCTCACACACACACACACACACACACACACACACATAACACACATCTGTCGGTGTTGATAACTAAAATATGATTTTGGACTCAAAAATTAACTTACAAAAAGCTATTTCTATTTGTAAATTGTTCTACGACCGTACAGATTGCATGTAGTAGAACATAACATGACAAACATGTAGATCCTTCACTTTAGGCCTACACGAGACGATGTACAAAAGAAAGCATGTCCGGGCATAGAGCTGTGCAAAGGACTTGTTGGCTAAGATAATGTGGTAAGCAGGCAAGCAGTGATAGTTGCCAAAGCAGGTAGTGTGAATCAGTGTTATGTAACTTTCAGCTTCCGGGACAGTGCAGTTAACGAATAACTTACACTTTATACTTAAAACTTGAGTATAAATTCCCAAATTAATTTTGGCAATGATTTCCCACATCTAAATTCTTACTTAATACAAAAAATATGCAGCTAAAAATGACGTACAAGGCATGCCGCTGACAGTTAATCTTGGGGATAAATGAGGCTCTGGACAAAAACCCCAAAAATCATCATTTTGTGGAGAGGGTAAGAAATTACTTACAGTATTCTAACGGCAAAAACACGTAAAACGTGCAGCTTACAGGGGTCATAGTCTAAAGTTTGTGTCATCAACAACATAATGTTTGTGTTAAGGGCTACACTGTTAACTCCATGTCTAAAATGTCTGTCAAATTAATTAAGACGTAACTTCAATGTATAAAATTAACTGCAGGTTCACTAGGTGGTCTTGTTAACTGATAAATGTTGTAAAATTAATCGCCAGCTGGATTCAGTCTGTTGCTACACAGCTATCAGAGGGTGGGTACTAGACCCTAAATATGTATACATCTCATTAATAACTTCGGCGTTTGGTCATGCTCACTCTGTTTAAGCCATTATAGAAGCATCAAGATTTCACAAGAAACATTTGGCAAACAATCTGTGAAACTTTTTGTAAAATGACGTAAATGAACAGATTGACAAATGAGGTAGACAATAAATTAATGATTTTTCCGGATAATTATTTAGCCTAACCAGAGGATCAATATTCATTAATGGTTTGCTCAGATCTGTCTCTAAGCTAATTCGAATGGTGGCCTCACGCTGGCTCATATTTAAACGCAATAAAGCTAACAACAGATCAGTCGACTGACCTAGCAAAGCATGGACATCATTCAGAAGCAATAAAAAAATGTAAGCCAATGGAAATATGCAGTGCATCAAAATCATTAAGACTGAATCAAATTCCTGAAGTTCTATAAGTTCATTCAAGACTAAATGTTACAACTAATTCACCATAGCAAAATTTAAGCCACTGGTATCTGGTCTAGCACTAACTATTCAAATATTTATCGTTTCCCAGACTGTTACATTGAAATTATCATCTCCTGAAAAGTACCACTTACAACTAATTCTATCACTGAACCAACACATATACTCATGCAGCTCACTGGGCAAACAAACATTACCAAACAAGACAAGAACATAGGAAGTCAACAAACTATGTTCTGCTTGCATATCTAAAATCTGTGTCATGTGACCAACAGCAACTGTGAAACAAACATCTTAGAACAACACTACCATAGTAATAAGAATATATTTTACAATCTTTGCATGTTTCAGCATATACTGTGTACACTTCTAGGCAGTTTTCTAACAGATATTGTATTGCACCTCCAGCATCATTGAATGGTCAGCTTTGATTTCTAGTCTATACAGAATAAATGAAAGAGCAAAAGGCAGTCTCACTGATGTAGTTATTCGGCTTGACACTGCCCCATTATGCTACTGAAACAGTCACCTTACCTTATAATATGAGCAGGCGAGTAGTGGACTTTGTACACGTGTAAACTATAGCTGTTTTTATGTTTCCAAGCTAAACATGAACGAGCAAATTCGGAGTTTAATCATTGTTCAATTAAACAACGATAAAATAAATTCACGTTTATGAGCTAAAACCTTATTTAGCTAAACAATAATAAAATAAATATTAATTATATCACCTCGTTCCTGTATACAAGTATTAATAAATTGTAATGACCCACTCGAAATATTAAACAGCGTAGTTGGATCAGATCCCAGTCAACCACTTATTCGATTGCTAATTATCTCAAGACAACTACTTCATTGTGGGATCGTGCTGCCTGCTCGGAATCTGGGACTTTTTATTGCACGGATAGTAAATTATTTCTCATTCAGCCCCCTGCTTCTTTTATATTACTTTTGCTCATTTGGACTTACAACTGAACAAATTATCAGTGTTAGCTGAAGCAATAATGAAGAAATAGGCAAGAGCCCGCAATTGTAAAACTAAAACGGACTGGTACAAGACAATGTCATTTCAGGTTGGCGAACTTTCCAGTTAGGCGTGCCCACTCAAAAGTTAACATCTGAAATTTCTTATTAAAAACACAAATAACTTGGAATAATTGGTCAAATGAATCATACTGACGCAAATTAAGTATACACCAACGAAGAACTCTTAGTTTTAGCACTAATTTTATAGATGAAATGATGATGTAAACACAGCACCCAGTCGACGTGCGGAGAGACTCTGCAACTCGGCCGGGAATCGAACAGAGGCCCGCTGCATGATAGACAAACACGTTACTACTCAGGTAAGCATGCGGATAGAAAATTTACAGGACTGGAATTTGAAGCTGACTGCAGAACAATTCAACTGTCGCCAAACTACACTGCATGTAAGATACAAGAAATTAGGGCTCATATGGGGGCATATAGATAATCGTTTTTCCGTCGCTCTATATGCGAGTGGAACAGGATAGGAAATGACTAGTATGGTAACTTGCGGAGTATCTATATTGATGTGGCCGGCGGGTGTGGCCGTGCGATTCTAGGCGCTTCAGTCTGGAACCGCGTGACCTCTACTGTCGCAGGTTCGAATCCTGCATCGGGCATGGGTGTGTGTGATGTCCTTAGGTTAGTTAGGTTTAAGTAGTACTACGTTCTAGGGGACTGATGATCATAGATGTTAAGTCCCATAGTGCTCAGAGCCATTTTTATACTCATGTGGATGTAGAATAGTTCGATTTTTGTACCTAAGTAAACAATGCTATTCCCATATTTAAGTCGCTCGTATTATTTATAAAAACCCATCTTAGTTATGTTATCTAAGTAAGACAAACATAATGATGAGGAATATACTAAAGTAAACACTTTATCTTTCAGTAATAAACATTTTTTTAACCTTAGCAGTTAGTGATAATTTATTTTACCACTCAGTGCAGACTACAAGACACATTTCCTCTGATACATCATTCTAGAAAAAGTGTAAGAAATTGCGCAATCATGTAACGCCGGTAGTGCGGCAAAGTGCCCTATGTATTAACACATTTTAGTAAGCCTGTAACATGTTACTCATACATAATTATGCTCTGGAAATTTGTAAGACATTTAACCATACATCCGGTTGTGAAAGCAGGTTCCTAATATTAGCCCATACATGAAAACTATAACACAAAATAGTAAAAATCAGCCCATAAATCTATTTATTATAGCAGCATTTTTACAAATTATCTGATACAACACATTCTTACCGAAAAATGGTGACAAACTGCCCCTTCATCATCATGTTATACCAAAATTGTAACCAATTGATCCATACATCGCTATGTTCCAGCAAAATGGTTACAAATTGCTACATATATCGAGATTTTACAGCAGAATTGTATATAATTGTATATAACCGTCCCATAAATTGCTAAGTTAGAACAAAATTGTAATATATTGCTCTATAGGCCACCAGAGTTCCTATGTTACAGCAAAATTTAAACATAATACCTCATGTTACAACAAAATTGTAACAAACTGTCCCTATTACAGCGAATGTAACAAAGTACGATATGCTGCAGCAAAACTATAACAAATATCGCCAGTTTACTGTAATATTGTCACAAATTGCCTCAAGTTACAATGAAACTGTAAAATGTTCAGTCAAATTGTGGCAAACTGCACCTCGTTCAAATTAATTTAAAACCAAGTCTTCCTGTGTTAATCGAAATTTCTAACGAGTAGCCCCATGTTACAGCAATATTGTACAAAATTTCCCCGTACAACTGAAAAATTTTAACATTATGCCCTATGTTACAACGAAAGTGTAATAAATCCGACAAAGTTACAGTGAATTATAGCACACTGCCATCGTGAAGCAACAATGGTATACCAAATTGCCACATTTTACTGCAAAACTAACATATTTCTCTAGTATAACAGAAAAATAGTAACCACTTGCTGCCCAAGCATATGTACATATCAGATATCATTTTAAAAATCCATTAATATTCTATTTTGTGTATCAACATCTAGCCGCAATGAAATTGTAGCACCTAGAACGTGCGTATGCCGGCATCAGTAAGACTCGATCTCTCTGGGAAACTGGACACGCATTTGTGTTCAATCTGTGAATTGTGACATTCATGTAGATTGTGTGAAAGTACATGTACAAGCATCATGAAATCTAATCATAATGTCACATCATGTTTCATTTAATAAATTTACAACAAGACTTGATTCGTTTTAAAGCTTGTAGGCTAGGCAACCCAGGCCTCTGTTGTCTCCTTGAGCACGTTTGTGACATCAGGGGACTATGTGAAAAATTGGATGCATGCTAGACAGCAAGCTCTTAATCAGAATTCAAGTCATGATTTGACTAACTAACTCTACAAAACCTTAATATATCCCTACGCTGAAACACTCTCTCAGACAAATGGAAATTTGTTGTCTGCACATGAACATTCAAGGTTTTACAATTTTTTTAGGTTTAAGTTTGGGTACATAATAGAAATTTTGCTTCTTTAAATCGTATAGGATGTGTACGTACACTAAGTCAGCAGTTTGTGACAATTCGGATGTAACGAGGGGGAGGGGGTGTCATTTCTTTACAATTTCACTGTAACTAGGGGTAAGCAGTTACAATTTTCCAGAATGAGTCCCCAGTTCGAGTCTCAGTCCGGCACACAGTTTTAATCTGCCAGGAAGTTTCAGTTACAATTTTGCTGTAACATGGGTCAGTTCGTTAAATTTACCTGTAATATCACATACTTTGTTAGATTTTTGATGCAACATATGCCAGTTAATAACAATTTCCCCTGGAACAATTTTGTTGTTACATGATGATGTCTAGTGCAGTTAGTTACAGTTTTGCGATAACAAGGTGATATATGGGGTGGCCAATGTCATATACTCTCAATTGCATGATTATGTAAATTGCCACTATCAGCAGATGACGAATGTTTTATATTGCAAGATGAAGTTAGTAAATTGACATACCATTGCTAGAATACTTCGGTGACTGTGATATGTAGTTCAGAGCCTTGTAACCCTCGTTACTCTCCTATACAAATGTGTGTCACTACTCTTCAGTATCCTCTTGCATTGTATTGTCACGTGGTCAGCATTGCAAAAGAACGTTTTTATCGTACCATGGGAATCACTGTAGTGTTTATCTGACTTTGATATCAATCTAGCAGAAGTATGAGATTTTGACAAATGTATGTAGAAATGTCATTGAAGCGATTAATTTGAGAACACACTGACATGTTTTAGGTGTGAACTGCAAGATATGTGTTAGATACACCGTAGCCGCGCGGAGTAGCCGCCGGAGTTTCAAGTCCTCCCTCGGGCATGGGTGTGAGTGTTGTCCTTAGCGTTAAGTTAGTTTACGTAGTGTGTAAGACTGGGGACCGATGACATCAGCAGTTTTGTCCCTTAACAATTCACACACATTTCAACATTTTGAAATACACCGTTTAAATAAGGGTTCGTTTCTGAAGAGTAATTAACACTGTGTATTTGTTTGCATCAGATTTCACTGCCAGCCTGATTTGCACCGTATTTTAGTCAAAATATGTTTTATATTTTGCTTTTTGTGGTGCTTTTTGTACACGGCCCCTTTTAGATTTGAAATAAAGTGACAGATGCCTGCTTCACATGTTGTTTTCAGCCAATGCTATTCCAAGTTTCACTTGGAATAGCATTGGGGAACTTAATTTAAGAGTTCACAATCATGTTTTAGGCATGAATTTTGATGCATACTTTCGACATGAAAAAGAAATGTACATAAGAACTGGTGTGTGTGTGTGTGTGTGTGTGTGTGTGTGTGTGTGTGTGTGTGTGTGTGTGCGTGTGTGTGAAATTAATTCAAGATTCAGAATATCCGCTGGCAAATAAAATAATCAAAGAAATCCAGATTCGTCAAAACATCACGCTCTTCTCCTTGCTTCGACCTGCAAATGACCTCAATGACGCACAGATGTGACACTGCCGACGAGGATGATATCATCCTCAACACAGCAACCTTTCTTACTGAATTTTTCATTTTTAATTGGAGGTGAAATCCTTAGCTGTGACTGGAGGACAGCGAAAAGAAGTTTGTGTTATATTAGCTCTGCGACTTGCCAAGTGGTTTGACTTCAGAAAGTGTTGAAGAAATTTTTTCGGTAGGTAAAATAGTGTGCTGTGATTGGCATTTCTAAATTTGTTTCTTTTTAAATGTTTTCTGGACGTGAAAACCCCAGTCACAGTAAAAGGAATGGGAGGTGTGCATATTAGTTCCAGAAAGTACGTTGCTCTTGTACTGTAATCGATCTATTTCACAAGTCAGTGCCGTTAACAGATGTTGAATAGCAATATTTTGTTCAGTTTATCGGTAAATGATAACAAATTGTGAAGTTAGCATTTCCCCAGTGGACAGCGACTGTCTCTGTTATGAATCTAAAATTATCGCCATCATGTAGAAATAATATATCCTTCCTGGGTGCAAGGACACAACTCAAAGTCGAAAAAATTTTCTAGATTGTGGTATGATTTAATGTTACTTAGTCACGTTCTGCTTTTTCCAAATGTCTTGCATCAAAGTATTTAAAAAAACATTTAAATATTTATATAACATGGCGTGAAGTCTCTGTAGCTGTTAGTAGATGACACAGCTGTATGAAACAAATCAAATTAAAAATAAAATGTTGCCGAAATTTTAGAAATTCTGCATATGATTAACTTCAGATCAAGATCCTCAGGTCCTGGTGTGGTAGGCACAGGTATCATAATAAAAGACGCAATCTCTCCAAGTAGACCATCTTAAAACTACCCTTCAGAGTCAGATAAAATGATGAAGTGCTTATGGTTACGCAGTTTACGGTAAAACGGCAATGTGAGTCCAGTTCTGGAGCAGGCGGGCTTAAGACTGATTATCTACAACAGTTCTAAGGAAGTGTCACTTATCCAAAAATGACGTCATTTACACAACATTTTCCAGAACAAATTTCGTAAATTTTTTTCCGAGAAACAGCTAAATAGAAATACAAGGTAAACCAGACACTGAAGAGCCAAAGAAACTAGTACTGGTGCTTACGTAGGTGCCACCGGTCAGAGTCGTATCCAAACGTGTCAGGGGTCCAACTACATATGCTCCACACTATTATAGAGCCTCCGCCAGCTTGAACAGTCCTCTGCTGACATGCAGGGTCCATGGAGTCATGAGGTTTTCTCCATAGCCGTACACATCCATCCGCTGGATAGAATTTGAAACGTGACTCGTCCGATCAGGCAACATGTTTTCAGTCATCAACAGTCCAGTGTCGGTGTTTGCGGGTCCAGGCGAGGCGTAAAGCTTTGTGACGTGCAGTCATCAATGGTACATGAGTGGGCCTTTGGCTCCGAATGCCCCTATGGATGATGTTTCATTGGGTGGTTCGTACGCTGACCCTTGTCAGCTTCAGTGTAATAACATACACAAATTGAAACACACTATGAACCACAGTCGATGTAAATAACTCGTCATAGTTACTGACATAAATAATACCCACTAAATGAAAAAAAAGGACAAGCAGCAACCGAGCAGGAACAATTTTTGTAGACCACATGAGTCTGTAAAACACTCGACCTGACAAATAGATAAGTCGTCAATGTAAATGACAATATCTTAGCACGTATTTGACATACTGATATGTCATATTCCAAAGGTTTAATTGTGCATGATATGTTATCAGCTGCGCAGCATATACACTCCTGGAAACTGAAATAAGAACACCGTGAATTCATTGTCCCAGGAAGGGGAAACTTTGACACATTCCTGGGGTCAGATACATCACATGATCACACTGACAGAACCACAGGCACATAGACACAGGCAACAGAGCATGCACAATCTCGGCACTAGTACAGTGTATATCCACCTTTCGCAGCAATGCAGGCTGCTATTCTCCCATGGAGACGATCGTAGAGATGCTGGATGTAGTCCTGTGGAACGGCTTGCCATGCCATTTCCACCTGGCGCCTCAGTTGGACCAGCGTTCGTGCTGGACGTGCAGACCGCGTGAGACGACGCTTCATCCAGTCCCAAACATGCTCAATGGGGGACAGATCCGGAGATCTTGCTGGCCAGGGTAGTTGACTTACACCTTCTAGAGCACGTTGGGTGGCACGGGATACATGCGGACGTGCATTGTCCTGTTGGAACAGCAAGTTCCCTTGCCGGTCTAGGAATGGTAGGACGATAGGTTCGATGACGGTTTGGATGTACCGTGCACTATTCAGTGTCCCCTCGACGATCACCAGTGGTGTACGGCCAGTGTAGGAGATCGCTCCCCACACCATGATGCCGGGTGTTGGCCCTGTGTGCCTCGGTCGTATGCAGTCCTGATTGTGGCGCTCACCTGCACGGCGCCAAACACGCATACGACCATCATTGGCACCAAGGCAGAAGCGACTCTCATCGCTGAAGACGACACGTCTCCATTCGTCCCTCCATTCACGCCTGTCGCGACACCACTGGAGGCGGGTTGCACGATGTTGGGGCGTGAGCGGAAGACGGCCTAACGGTGTGCGGGACCGTAGCCCAGCTTCATGGAGACGGTTGCGAATGGTCCTCGCCGATACCCCAGGAGCAACAGCGTCCCTAATTTGCTGGGAAGTGGCGGTGCGGTCCCCTACGGCACTGCGTAGGATCCTACGGTCTTGGCGTGCATCCGTGCGTCGCTGCGGTCCGGTCCCAGGTCGACGGGCAGTGCACCTTCCGCCGACCACTGGCAACAACATCGATGTACTGTGGAGACCTCACGCCCCACGTGTTGAGCAATTCGGCGGTACGTCCACCCGGCCTCCCGCATGCCCACTGTACGCCCTCGCTCAAAGTCCGTCAACTGCACATACGGTTCACGTCCACGCTGTCGCGGCATGCTACCAGTGTTAAAGACTGCGATGGAGCTCCGTATGCCACGGCAAACTGGCTGACACTGACGGCGGCGGTGCACAAATGCTCAAATGCTGCGCAGCTAGCGCCATTCGACGGCCAACACCGCGGTTCCTGGTGTGTCCGCTGTGCCGTGCGTGTGATCATTGCTTGTACAGCCCTCTCGCAGTGTCCGGAGCAAGTATGGTGGGTCTGACACACCGGTGTCAATGTGTTCTTTTTTCCATTTCCAGGAGTGTATTTATATAAAATAAGAGAACCACTAAAGCTCAAATGATATGCAACATAGTGTTCACAGGTTCTTTGCGTAGTTTCACTGCTTCTATACTGTAGAGGATACATATGACACTATATAATGATCGCAGTAAGATAACTGTACAAAAAAAGTCACTCATAGGGACATCACTTTCACTCTCAATAATGGCCTCCAGTCAGCGAGGAAGAGAATACACTAGGTTCTTCAGGTATGTTATACCCAACTGCGACCAGTCGCTGATGATAAGATCCCAACCACTACCAAATTGTGATGGAGTTGATCGCTATGTTTCGATTGATGTTTCAGACAGACAAAGTTTTTTCTATATTTAGCCAGAGTAGCCATTGTATCCAAGGGGGGAAAATATCTGTTCAAACTAAGATTCTAGCCACAAGCCACAATCAGTATTTTTATTTACTTGTTTCGTTGATTTGGCAAGTGCTTGGTCACAAACTGTGGAGTGTTAAAATATGGCATCTTCAATTGACTTAAAGTAACACACTCAGTTTACAATACGATACTTTATGTTTACACCAATTGGATGATTACATGGCCAATATCAGAGATTAGGTTGGTTTTGTAACAGCATTTCTAACATCGATGATCATGTGTATCGAAAGATAATGTAATATTTTAATTTAATTTCATTGCCGCATTGTTACCGAACTGTTTAATAATTATAATATGTTACAAAATACATTTCGGTTTCCGTAAGAAGAACTAATTTAACCCTGTTGCATGCACGTTGAAGATAATTACGCCAGAGGATAGGTGCTGCCTAACATCAAACACATTTTTTAGCTTCTGGTACAATTTACAGAAAGGCTTTTGAGCTGCAACTGAGATCGCTATAGTCACAGATTTAAATCGTATTACAGGCCTTTATTAAAGCAAGCACAAAAGAGCATAGTGAACATAACGGAAATACTGCATAACTGCATAGTCATATAAAGAACAAATCCTAAACCCATATCAAGAACCAGACATTTGATTTCTCTGGAGAAGCTCTGTAGTCATTGCAACTCACACTGTTTTGTCTGTATCGCTTGCAAACAAATCTTTTGCAACTGTTGCAAGTCACAGTAGTTTTGTAATTTTTTTCCCACCACAAAGATAGAACCTTCCACACCTAACAGCCTCTTCGTCACTTATGGGTATTGATCTATAGGATGACAGAAATCCTTGGATGCCTTTTGGTACAGTAAAGATGTACGCCCTTCAACTGGCTCTCCATTAGAGCCAAGGCCAGGTTTGTAACGTACGTTGTTCTTCTGAGTCTTTTATATGGATTATTTGTGAAGAACAGCACTCGGGAATTAATTCCAGCAATATCCGATACTGGAAAATCAAGTCCAACGGCCATCTTCTTTTTGTGCCCTGAGTGGAGGAGGATGTACATAGGTAATCAACAGTACCTACGCCACGTTTGGTTGCATTGTAGTCCCGATTTGCAGCAAACTCTCCTGTAGCAGTGTCGGTTTCAACAGTTTCACACATTGGCAACAGAAAAAGTTCAGCCCTCTTTGTTTTCGTTTGTCGCCAAACAAGATAGAAGTCATCTTGAAATCCGAAAAGACGGATTTCAGTTTCTCGCGACGTGTTTGGCCAAAATTCCGCGGGAATTGTCTTATTGTTATTTTTCAGTGACCCTATGAAGGTTAGCCTATTTTCTAGAAGATACTGTCCTAAAGTACAGCTACTAGAATTGTTGTCTGTACTTACATTCCTCTGAGTGCCGCTGATTGGTTCAACTAATCTCTTCACAATATCCATAGGCTGCTTAGATGCAATACATGGTCCAGGATTCTGTCTGCCACAGAATAATTCAAAGTTACAAGTGTAAAATGTTTTGCTATCGCACAATGGGTACACATTCAAACCATACTTGGCAGGCTGATTGGGCATGTACTGTACAAAACCACAACGTCCACGAAAACGAACAAGCATTTCGTCTATGTTTGTGAACTCCCCTGTGCTGTAGCCATTTCTGCAGTTGTTCAAAAATGAAGAGTGGAGATAGCGTATGGCAGCAGTTTTATCAACTACAAGTTCTCGTAGAAGTTTCATCCAATCTAAGTGACAGGCGTAAGAACAGAAAGCGCTTGTAGCTAAATGCTGCCCTGAGAATCATCATTCGTGTGCCATTTGACGCTCACAGTTCCAATACGTTTGTGCGCCTTCCTTTTTGTACAGCAATGAGACACAGTGCTCCAAAGAGAGCCATTATTTCAGAAGCAGAAGTATTTATGCAGTCAAGCAGTCTGTCCCTCTCTTAATTCACAGACGATCTCTTGATATTTGTATATCTTTTCGTGTTCTCAATAATACAATCAATTATCTCAGGATCAAAAAAATGAGAAAACTTTCAGTTTCAGTTTTAGCTCCTGTATCATTGCGTTTCGGGCCAGGTGAGACCTTGATTATACTCTTACGTTTTGTTTTACCCGGTACCATTAACGGATTATTATTTCTACGAGGTTTCCTGGTCCTTACCAACACAAAAGTGGCACTCATCACCAGGCAGTTCATTCACTTCATTCCCGTCATCATACGACTGTTCAGATTGACTGCAACAATCTTGAGCCTCGATTATTTCTGCGTCATTATCGCTGTCAAAGAAATCAACATAATCCTCTTCATTAGACGACTCCGGAAGAAGGCGCTCTGTTTCGTCTGGCATCCATCATTTTCTTTGTGCGAACCTTCAAAACAATAGGATAAGTACAATAGTAATCTTCAGTGACCAAACAATCATTCACTCAAAATGTCTTTTGTAAAATATGGCTTCTGACGTTCACAACATTCAGCAGAGGTTACTCCACATTTACTTACATCACAGGGCGCAGGCAGGCGGTACGCCGTGCTGCCTCAGTGTAGTTGTCCACTTCGCAGATCAGTCACGAGTATTATGAAGGGTTTTATAATGCCACCGCAGTGAACCTAGTCTCCTGATAATTTCATTGAAGCATATCTCGTACCATGACGCCTCGCGCCAGTCGCCAGGTTTAATTTAAATCACTGATTTATGAATGTTTGTATTGAGATGTCACTCATTCATTCGAAAAATTTAGTTATACTGTAATATCTTTTAAAATACGTCTTCAAAAAATATAGTTTTAAAAATATCTTTACAAATATACCTTTAAAAATACACGTTTACAAAGCACTGTTTCTGTAGAGATAAAATGATAGGTACTGAAGATCATATCTTGACTGCTGATCTATAGCACTTCTTTGAACATCTGGAAAAATCCATGTACTGTACATTAAATTCTATTTGTTCATTTAAAAATTGCCGCCGGTTTCTCTTCCTTTCAATGATCATTTCTAATACTTGCAATACATTTAGCAATGGAGCCTGATATGCAGTATGGACAATTTTTATAGTATCTTGAGTCTTATCGAAAATATGGCTAGTTGTCTTCAGATGTTCACCCAGTGCTCTATGGTTTACAATTGTAATGCATGTTTATTAAAACGTATGTTAAACAGTCTTCCAGTTTGGTCAATTTACATACCTTGCAAATTTGACGCTTGTTATCTTCACACATTCTCCTTGTGTTTCGAAATCATTTCTTATGGAATTGTTTGTCCTAAATGGTACATTAATATTCCATTTTGTGAATAATCACATAACAGTGTCTTTTGTAGAAGGCCATCATTATGTGAGTGTAATAAACCATATACAGTATTTCGCTGGGCTGCTTTCATTGCTGGGTTTCATCTGTTTAATATTTTTCTGTATAGTGTGGTACAATTTTGACACATCACATTCATCATAAATATTCCTTGTTGCTATTGTTCTGTGACGCTTTCTCCATCAGTAGGTTTTCTCTGTAAGATTCAGTGTAAAGCTGAATAGAAATATGCTCTTTTGCATTGGGTAGGATGATTTGTATTATGACCAATATACAGTTCCTAGTATGGAGGCTCTCTGTAGCCTTCGAAGATGTACTACTTCTACTGTGAATGTAAGTTTGCTGAGAGGTTGGGGGGGGGGGGGGAGGGGGCATTCACGGGTTAGCTCCTGCTGTCATGCGAATTGGCACTCCATACCATAGCTCCAGGTACAGGTCCAGTGTATCTAGCATGCAGACACGTTGTTTGCAGGTATTCACGTGTCCTTCTCCTAAAAAACACATGCCCATTATTGGAACTAAGACAGAACCGGCTGTCATCAGAAAACACAACAGACCTCCGCTCCGCCCCTCAATGAGCCTTATCTTGACAAAACGAAAGTCGCAAACGGCTGTGCTTTGGGTCCATTGAAATGCACACTACAGAGAGACTGGTACATAGCTAACTTAGAAGAATCTGATTTCTAACGATTCCTTGTGTCACGGTAGTGCCAATTGCCACTCAAATTGCTACTGCAGGCGCAGTAGACGATCTTACCTACTGGTAGTGCTACATGGTCGTCTTGAGCCCAGTCTTCTTGTGACCGTAACTTCCTGTGACCATCGCTGCTAGCAGTCACTTACAATGGATGTATTTCTGTCAAGTCCTTCTGCTATATCTTTGAAGGAATATCCAGATTCTCGTAGCCCTGTTACACGATCTCATTCAAACTTAGTGAGCTGCTGACAATGGCGTCTTCGTCGTCTTAAAGGCATTCTTGACTAAAATCAACTCACTACGTCAAATTTTGAAGGTAGGTAATGTTCACGACCGTTGCAGCACGTAGTTACAGCAAACATAGTTTGCATCCCCATAATGGTGTTACTAGCGCCACCCTTATGTGCTTACGCGACTTGCATAAAATTTTAATAGACGTTGTCTTTCAAACGTAAAAGCACGCCTACTAACATTGGTGTGATAATACACATATTTAGTTTCCATTTAGCTCACGAAAATCCATTTTAGTTTAGTTACTACATTAATATCGAACTATGGTAAAATCTTCCATATATTAAAAACATTTCAGTTACAATAGAAAATACAGACTGTAATTAAAACAATTGCTTTTATAGGTGTGTGTATAGACATGTTACTTAAGCACCAGGCAAATTTAATTATGCTGCATTATCTTGTAAAATGCATCTTCGGAAAACACATCTCTAAGAATATCCTTCCAGGTATATCCTTACAATACACATTTGAAAAGTAAAATTTTCAAAATGGATAAAGTGGTAGGTAGTTAATACCGTGTCTTGACAGCTGATATAGAGCGCTTAGTGAACACGTGAAAGAATTAAATTCGTTTTGTTCATTTATAAAGAGCTCTGACTGACTTACACAAACCTGACAAGTCAGTTATACATATTAATAACAATTAATTTGATGCTAATAGAGAATTAAATTACGTACCTGATAAAAATATTGACACAATCTTCAAGAGTAGGAATAGTATCCGATTTCTTAATAGTATAGTAAATATGGATATCTAAGAGCATGCAGTTTCTTCCTACTGGGATGCTACAGGTATATTTACGTATACACAAGCATATGAAACATTATAGGTAATTAAACATAATTTACTAGCACACAAAGTCATGTTAGTAAGCTAGATTTAGAACTGCTACGTTTCTTTAACTTTAGCTTTGATATTAGGTTCTTTACTTTTAATGGGAAAATTTACTGAATGAGGAGACTGCTTATTGATGGGCAACAGTTTATCAAGGATTTTACCAGAAATAGCCCTCCAAAGCTCTGAAATAATTTTTTTGATACGTTCCTTGATATACGAGTGCCGTTTGAAAAGTCCGTTCAAAAACAAAAACTACTTACGTGTTTGGGGTAAACGTTTTTTATTTTTCGACATAGTCGCCATTTAGACTTATACACTTCGTCCAACGCTGTTCTAATTTGTTGATCCCTCTCGAATAATAGGAATTGTCCAAGTCTGCAAAATAGCTATTAGTTGCTGCAATCACCTCCTCGTTTGAATAAAATCTTTGTTCTTCCAGACATTTCTTCGAATTGGGGAACAACTAGTAGTCCGAGGGAGCCAAGTCTGGAGAATAGGGGGATGTGAAACGAGTTGGAATCCCGTTTCCCTTAATTTTGCTGAGGTGTGTGCAGGTGCATATTCGTGATGGAAAATGACATTTTTGCAATCCAATCGCCGGCGTTTTTCTAGCAGCTCGGTTTTCAGACGCTACAATAACGATGAATAATATTCACCTGTAATAGTTTTACCGTTTTCCAGATAGTCGATGAGGATTATCCCTTGCGCATCCCAAAAGACAGTCGCCATAACCATTCCGGCCGAAGGAATGGTCTTCGCCTTTTTGGTGCAGATTCTTCCTTGATAACCCATAGTTTAGATAGTTGTTTGGCATCAGGAGTATAGTAATGTATCCATGTTTCATCCACAGTGACGAAACGACGCTTAAAGTCCTGCGTATTCTTCCTGAGCAGCTACAAACCATCCTTTCAACACTTCACACGGTTCCGTTTTTGGTCAAGTGTGAGCAATCGCGGAACCGATCTTGCGGATAGCTTTCTCATGTTCAAATATTTATGCAAAATGTTATGTACCCGTTCATTCGAGAAGCTCACAGCACTAGCAATCTCACACGCACCTTAACTCTTCCGTCATCCATCACCATATCATGGATTTTATCAATGATTTCTTTAGTCGTAACCTCCACAGGGCGTCCAGAACGTTCAGAATTTGTGCCCATATGGCTACTCCGAAAATTCTGAAACCACTTATAAACTGTTCTAATAGAAGGTGCAGAGTCACCTTTATGTTTATCAAGCGTCTCTTTAGTCTCCTGAGGCATTTTGCCTTTCATAAAGTAATGTTTAATCACCACATGAAATTATTTTTCGTCCAATTTTTGGCAATCACTAGACTTCCTTGATTCACACAAATGCCAAACAGAAATAAATACACCAATATGGCTGAAACTTGGTGTGCGTTCTTTCCAAAGATGTTACTAACTAAAAATGACCTCTATACGAGCCGGTGGCGCCATCTCTCGGACTTTTCACGGACTTTTCAAACGCCCCTCGTAGATGTGATAATACTATGTTATCACCAGTGTTTTGATGTTATTATGATTTTCCTTAGAGGCACCAAACAAGATTTTAAGTGAAGTAACCGACAAAGATCATCGGGCACCCGTTGTGCTGCCATTCTTGAACAGCACTCCACCAGGGAGTGTTTTCCAAGAGGGTAACACTCGCCCACATACAGGGTGATTCACAAAGATATGCATATATTTTAGTATGTTATTCTACAAATAAAACTAAAGAAAAGAGTTAATATAAACATAGATCCACAAATGTTTACTTACGGAGTTATGGGTAGTAAAAAATTTTGTCTGAAATTCAGCAACTTCATTAATTTGAAGCCATCGCAAAACTGTACGATGCTGAAGTTTGAATTAATTTTGTTGTTATTCATCTGGTGAATCTAATAAAACATGCCCCAGACGTGTATCTGCAGTAGTTTTCCATAACATCCAGAGAAGCAAAGAAGAAAGTTCATAAAATTTTTAATTTGTTTTTTAAAATCCAGACAATTGCACAAAGTTTTCCACAGAAGTTGTAGAGAATTTAATTTTGGAAAAACGATGGTAATAACGTTAACTGAATCTGTATGAATGTGTCAGATAATCTGCTTTTATTAATACCACAGCACACGTGAATTCATGGTAAACCGGAGGAAACAAAGCTCAGTGTTAAGAAAATTGTACATTGTACATACATCTCACAATACGTTCACAATAAATGTTCAGAAATGTCTCCGCCGAGTTCAATGCATTAAGCTGCACGTGTATGAACAGATTTTATTGCTAGTTTCAGTTTCACAGGGTTGTTCTTAATTTCGTCCATTGCATTCATAATGCGAGCAAGTAATTCCTCACGTTTATTGACTTTGTCCTCATAAACTATGTCTGGGACATGTTTTATTAGATTCACCATATCAATAACAACAAAATAAATGGAAATCGTGCTTTACTTTAACCTCGCATTGTTTTGCAATAGCTTAATATTGGCGAAGTTGCTAAATTTCAGGCAAAATCTTTTATCAGCCGTAACTCCATAACGAATCATTTGCGGACCTATGTTTATATGAACTTGTTTCTTTAGTTTTACCTGTAGAGTAACACATTAAAATATTTGCATATCTTCGTGAATCACCCTGTATCTCTTCTGTAACCCAGCACGTCTGCTCGACTACCAGATTTGTCTCAGAGTCGAACTCATGTTGTACATCGTCAGACGACAACTCTAGCTTCATCCACAAACATCTTTAACCATCCATGTATTGACCGATCGATCGCAACAGGCATGAAACGCCATACCACAAACTGACATTCGGCACCTGTAAAACACAATGCATGCAAATTTGCATGGTTGCATCAAACATTCTAGCAGTTACACCGGTTATTAACACATCAGCAATTCAAATTTGCAATGACATACCTCGCACTTACACTAACTTGTGATCTTGCAATGTTAATCTCTTAAATGTGTTACCTAGACAATTTAATTTGTCTACATTAATTATTTCTTGGTGCAGGAAATTTTTTCTGGCAGAGTACATATATCAACTTTGATATGATTAATAAAATATATTAAGTTTTCTTAAGATGCACAAGACATACATCTTGGAAATACTGTTAAAGAACCCATTTAGTATCTGACATTTTTAATGTAATCAGTCAACTTCTATTGAAAATAAATTCTCAAACTATAAATTGAGCACGTTCTTTTGTGTCATTCTACTATTCCATATTGCAGCATTTTGTAAATCACTGAGCTTCTGACTATAACTTTGTATCATCAATATTTAGACGACATGTACATTAACACCTTCATGAAAGACTACGGGGGCCCTGTGGAAGAATCTAACAACAATGGGCAAGGTTTACATAGGTTTCCATGCTATAAACGTTAAAGATTACCTCGTGGTACCTCGTTGCCACAACTGTTGGGACATAGATCATGTACCTATTGGCATATTTTTTTATTTAACTAAGGCGTTTGATTGTGTTGATCACAAAATATTGCTCCAGAAGTTGGACCATTACGGAATACGGGGTGTAGCTCACAATTGGTTCACCTCTTACTTTAGCAACAGACAGCAAAAGCTCATTACTCACAATGTTGATAACGGCTGTGATGTGGGGTCTGAGTGGGATACTGTCAAGTGGGGGGTGACCCAGGGAACAGTGTTGTGGCCAATCCTGTTCCTTATTTATATAAATGATATGCCCTCTAGTACTACGGGTAATTCTGAAATATTTCTGTTTGCTGATGACACTAGCTTGGTAGTAAAGGATGTTGTGTGCAACATTGGCTCGGTTTCAAACAGTGAAGTACATGACCTCAGTTCACGGCTAGTAAAAAATAAACGCTAAATCACAATAAGACTCAGTTTTTACAGTTTCTAACACACAATTCAACAAAACCTGACGTTTTAATTTCACAGGATGGGCATATAATTATTTAAACTCAACAGTTCAAATTTCTGGGTGTTCTGATAGACAGTAAGCTGTCGTGGGAAGCCCATGTTCAGGATCTTGTTCAAAGACTTAATACTGCCATTTTTACTAATCGAACGGTATCAGAAGTGATTGATCGTTCGACACGAAAATTAGTCTACATTGCTTATTTTCACTCGCTATTGTCGTATGGTATAATTTTGAGTAATTCTTCCCATTCCAAACGGATATTTTTGGCTCAGAAACGGTCGGTTCGGGCAATAAGTGGTGTTAGTTCACGAACCTCATGTCGAACTCTGTTCACGAGTCTGGGTATTTTACATTGGTCTCTCAATACTTATATTCCTTATTGTCGTTTCTTGTTACCAATATTAGTTTATTCCCAAGAATAAGCAACTTTCACTCGGTTAATACTAGGCAAAATTCAAACCTGCATTTGGATTGGACTTTCTTAACTCTTGTGCTAAAAGGTGTGCAGTATACTGCTGCATACATTTTCAGCAAGCAGCCACTCGAATTCAAAAATCCACGCGCTTTCAAATCGAAACTGGAGAGTTTCCTGATGGGTCACTCCTTCTATTCTGTCGAGGAGTTCCTTGAAAAATTAAGCTGATTTTTATTGCATTGCTGATAACGTTTACTTAAACTTATGGATTGACTTTGTTAAGGTTCGCCCGCATCTCGTGGTCGTGCGGTAGCGTTCTCGCTTCCCACGCCCGAGTTCCCTGGTTCGATTCCCGGCGGGGTCAGGGATTTTCTCTGCCTCGTGATGGCTGGGTGTTGTGTGCTGTGCTTAGGTTAGTTAGGTTTAAGTAGTTCTAAGTTCTAGGGGACTTATGACCACAGCAGTTGAGTCCCATAGTGCTCAGAGCCATTTTTTTGTTAAGGTTCATGAACATTTGTTTTTATCTGTTACTACGTTTAGGTTGTAATTTCATGTACTGACACGATCCATGACCTTGGAATTTGGTCCTACTGATCTTGAAGAGTAAATAAATAAATAAACTGCAGCAGGAAGCAGCATGCTCCAAGTACGGAGCTGAGGAGCATGTAAGGAAAGACTGTAAAATACCAAGCGTCTATATTCCATGCAAGCGTAGGGGCAAAATGATCTGCGGTGCCAATGGTAGAAATTGCTCAACATACGGAATGCTGGAACAGAGTTTGATATCTCGAATAGACTATGGCTGAAGCTCTCATTGTACCAAGGATAGTCAAGAAAAGAAAGTCCCCAAGTAAGAGGAAGAGGGATGCGGAGAGGGCACGCAAATTAGGTGACGTTTTAAAGTCTTTTCAGATATGAGAGAGCGAAGAACAACGATGACTGATGTATCCATTCAGACTGAGCCAGTGGCTATGGCTCCTCTAGGCTTCTCCTTCTCCCTAAACCGGGAGCACAGTCAAAGAGAAGAAGCGGAAAGACATGTGAGGTGACCAGTGCAGGAGGCCGGCCAGTTATAATGCAAGGCGGCAAAGTATTAGATAACCACCCGCGTGCCAGTACAATTAACAGCACTATACCCACGCAAGAAGAACAGTTACTGAAAATAATACAGGACAGTACAGTAACCAGCACGATGACCCTACAGGCAGTGCAACAAATAAGACCTACAGGAGCAGACCCAAGAAGGGTGTACCCCAATTTAGAACATGCCATGCAGCTGTCGCGCTTGGAGCAGCCGGCTCTCCTCACAACTGCACTCCGACACGTCGTTCGCGTAGGACATAAATATGAATGGTCACCTTCTCGACAGTGGAGGCTGTGGACGGAATACAGCTAAAGTCGATGAATAACCCCACTGACTTGGAAGCCTTGCGTGACCTCATTAAAAAGGTTTTCCAAAGAAGAGGCGAAAGATTTGACGTGGATGAAATCTACATAGAGCCTCCAGAATGAGATTTTCACTCTGCAGCGGAGTGTGCGCTGATATGAAACTTCCTGGCAGATTAAAACTGTGTGCCCGACCGAGACTCGAACTCGGGACCTTTGCCTTTCGCGGGCAAGTGCTCTACCATCTGAGCTGCCGAAGCACGACTCACGCCCGGTACTCACAGCTTTACTTCTGCCAGTATCTCGTCTCCTACCTTCCAAACTTTACAGAAGCTCTCCTGCGAACCTGCAGAACTAGCACTCCTGAAAGAAAGGATATAGCGGAGACATGGCTTAGCCACAGCCTGGGGGATGTTTCCAGAATGAGATTTTCACTCTGCAGCGGAGTGTGCGCTGATATGAAACTTCCTGGCAGGAGAGCTTCTGTAAAGTTTGGAAGGTAGGAGACGAGATACTGGCAGAAGTAAAGCTGTGAGTACCGGGCGTGAGTCGTGCTTCGGTAGCTCAGATGGTAGAGCACTTGCCCGCGAAAGGCAAAGGTCCCGAGTTCGAAGCTCGGTCGGGCACACAGTTTTAATCTGCCAGGAAGTTACATAGAGTCTGTTTTTGCAAATTGGCGCATTGTGCTAGATTGGAAAAAGATCTGGCCTTACTGTAATATACACACTTATTTTCCATAATGTCACATGAAATAAACATTGGACAGATAAACACGCACAACAGGCGTTTGGTCATGCAGGAGTTGCGGAGGGTAGTGGAGCCATACTCACGAGCTGGGCAAAAATCTTGCCACTTGGCAGATAATTTACACTGGGGAAAACCCAAAAGCAGCTCTAATTGTAACGAACCAGGCTTCGGTCGGAGATTTTCTCCGCTTAGGGACTGAGTGTTGTGTTGTCCTAATCATCATCATTTCATCCCCATCGACGCGCAAGTTGCCGAAGTGGCTTCCAATGGAAAGACTTGCACACGGCGAATGGTCTACCCGACGGGAGGCCCTAGTCGCACGACATTTAATTTTTCACTTCCCTAACACAACTATCAAACAGCCACTGCAACGTCGTCCAACTACAGTCACCTGCGGGGCTCTTCTAAATAACCAACATGTACTTCCAACACGGAGCTAACTTGGAAGATTTTTCGGATCATCTCACGCGAGTCACCACGGCGTTGCGAGTGCGAAAGATTATCGTAACCTCCGATATGAATGCACAATCCCCCCTATGCTTCAGCGGCACTAGAGATGCAAATGGGGAGCAGGCTGAAGAGCTAATTATGGCCTCCGAACTAGTTCTGGCAACAGACCGGGGCCGCCCCCACCTATAGAGGTGGAGGCGGATTTGGAAGAAACATAGATGTTAACATCCAGTGTCATCAGCAACATTAACAACTGGAGAGTCTTAGATCATTTCACAACAAGTGACCACAATCTGATCGTTTTCAGCGTAAGTGATGAGGAATGCCGCTGGGACATGGGGTGGGAAAATAAATATAACTTCAATAGTGCAGATTGGGAATGCCTAGCTCGGAAGTGTGACGATCCTCCATTGCCTGAAGGTGACGTAGACGTGGATAGGTAATGCCAAAGAACTAGTGGTGTCAATAATCAGAGCAGTGAAAGCTGTTGTACCAACCAGCAGGAGAACCGTTGCGGCTTCCTCATCTCCATGAACTGCCGACCTTGAACGTTGTCAATCTGTAAGACGGGCGAGGAGGTACTACCAGGGAAGTGTCGTCTGGCAGGAAAAAACAGTTCTGGCTACAGCGATGCCGCGAAGCCAAAGATGTCTTCCAGAAAGAACTAAAGGAGGTTAGGGTAAAATGATGGGAAAGTTATGTGATCCACCTACTAGCCACGGACCCTTGGGGAGTCCCCTATAAGCTGGCCAGGGAAAAAATAAAATCTCCCGCGGTTCTTGCGAGCATCAGGAATGGCGGCCGAATGACAGAGTCCTGGCATTATACTACCGAGGTCCTCCTTTAGAGACTGCTGCCTGATGATGAGGGAAATGAGGACAACGATATGGAACGTCAGATCCGCCTGGAAGATCTTGATGAGTACACCAACAACTCCATGGTGCACCCCTTCTCGGAGGAAGAAGTGGCGACACACATCAAATCTCTTAAAAGGGGAATGGCTCCAGGGGCAGACGGCATAGTAGCGGAGGTTGTGCAGTTCCTCGCTCCTCAGCTAAATTCACCTCTCATAACGCTTTTCAAAGAGTGCCTAAGGCTTGGAAAATTTCCGAAAATTTGGAAAAAGGCAAATGTAATTATAAAGAAAGGGACAGACCAGGACCCTATGGAAGCCAAGTCCTAAAGGCCAGTATGTCTTCTGCATATCTTGGGGAAAATACTCGAGAAGCAATTGCCTGACAGACTGATGGCACACAGGTTACTGCGCGGGATGAGCGACGCAGTTTGGTTTTCAGCCGCGGTGATCAGCATCTGACGCAACTGCCGTGGCGGCCGAGGTCTGCAGCTGAGCCCCACATAAGTAAGTGGTAGGCATCATGTTAGACATCAGTAGTACCATCGACAACATGTGGTGGCCTTCACTCTTCTCTTGCTTTCTTGAAAAGGAGTGCGCAGCGCCCCTCTATAGCTGTCTGAGGAGCTATTTTGAGGACAGGGAGGTCTGGTTATCATCACCTAGCGAAAAAATAAGTGAAACCATTACAATGGGTGCCTTCAGGGACCTGTGCTAGGTCCACTCTTTTGGGATGTAAATATGGAACCTCTTCTAAAAAACTACAACTCAGTGAGGATGTTCTAGACGTGATAGCCTACGCAGATGACCTCCTCCTGCTAGTCGGCGGCTGTAGCTGTGAGTACCTAGAACCCAAAGTGGAACGAACAAAATATCGCTTGTTGAATGGTGCCACAAAACGAAACTGAAGGTTGCACCACACAAATCTACATATCTACTGTTGAAAGGTAGCCTGATTAGGAATCCAATAATTAAGGGAACAACAGTTCTTTGGCACCGCGATTCTAGAAATCTCAATCTCATAAAACTCTACCACAATAGCATCTTAACGTCAATAGTAGGATATGGGTCTGGGCACACAGGCTCACGAGGGTGATGCCTACCATGACTGTAAGAAGGGTACAGCGGAATATGCTGTTACGCTCTGTTGGAACGTACAAAACAACTCCTGGAGGGGGGGGGGGGGTCCTTTGGTGGTGTTAATGGGGCTATGTCCATTGGACGTCAGGACACAGGTGGAGGCAGCATGGTATTGGATAACACAAGGGAAGATTCAAAAGACCAGTGAGATCTTAAGGGTACAAGTAGGCGACAAATCAGCTATTAGAAAAAGGGGGGAGGAGCTATGACAGGAGTCACGGGAGAATGAGGAAACGGGGTGGAGGGAATTTCAACTGCTGCCTGATATTAAGGAGACACTACAGTTAGGTTACTTCAACGCCAAGTAGGGATCTGCTGCACTTCCGTAAAGCGCATGGACCATATTGGACATACTTATGTCGGTTTGGGAAACGAACTACACCAGCGTGTGACTGTGGCGCTCAAAACGGCACGCCCGACCATGCCATTTATTAGTGTCCAATATACCACGATTTGGCAACTGAACTGAGACATCAGCTACCAAATCGAGACACCTATTCCGTATTACGACATTGCGGGCTTTGAAACAAATAATAGTAGTTACCCTCAACCATGAACCCTCAGACTCAGAGTTGAAATATTAAAACTTTTGGCTGGTTTCGTTGTCTAGCGGGTAGGATACGTGGGTGCCACATTACATGCCAAATACTGCTGAATCTATAGTATACAATATGAATACACACATGAGTTGAATGGTCGAACGTTCCTATCACTCAGAAGTTGCGAATTTTGAATGTAACATAGAAAATTATAAATGAAAGTTTGCAATTAAATAAAAGCTGCAGGTACTATTTTAACGACTTTAAATGATGAGTACGATAGCAGAAGTACTTTTAAGAATTCCGTTTACTTCTAAAAACCACTTATTGCTGTCGATAGTCCAGATACTAAATAAACTGTAAGTTGAAAAATGGGATAACAATAGATTCCTACTTGACGCAATTAGTTACGAGCAACAACATAGCTCGCGAGATATTCACTTCTAAACACATACTACATCTTCACTGCAGAAGTTATGGAAATCTCACAAGTGCACAAGTCGGCACTATGAAATATTTCCGTCTCCCGCAAACATGCGCCAACTGCCCAACACTCTTCAAACATTTCCTGTGATCATACATCATGCCTTCCAGTCCAGCACTCTCTCGGGTCCTGTGCGACCCGATGCTCCTCCCCCACCTCCATACGGTCTCTCCATAGACTTCGGTAGTCGCCTACCGTAAGAACGAGCGCTGTGATTGGCTATAGCGCTCCCTCCCTGTCTCCAAGCCAACGCACCCTCACAAACATATTGAAACACATACGAAATACTGAATTTACATTTAAATAACTTGAAATTAAATAAATATCCATACGGCTGGACCATAAACAAGCTCTAACACACATTACTAAATACATAAACAGATTAACTAAACACACATCAAAGGAATAGAAACGAAAGTAGGCCAGTAGCCTAATATCTCTGTGATTTCTAAAACAGTAAATATTTGACCAATTTCTTCATGAATAGTATGTATCGGATATAAACAATGATGAATAAATATATTTATAAGCATGCTGATACCGTTTTTTTATATAACTTAGGAGTACTTATGGCCTGATGGGATCAACAGTAATCGGCCACTTTGACCTCCAATAACTCATGTACTATTCAAGTTACATGCCTGTAATTCATACCAATTTAGGCTTTCTAAAGACA
Organism: Schistocerca cancellata; assembly: GCF_023864275.1. NCBI lineage: Eukaryota > Metazoa > Arthropoda > Insecta > Orthoptera > Acrididae > Schistocerca > Schistocerca cancellata. The sequence continues at coordinate 912,939,341 of NC_064629.1, forward strand.
CGGCGATCGACAAAATCGTATGAAGCGTTTAGATTTTGGAAATTCGTTGCTGGGTGCTACTTGTATAATTTACAGTCAGATACTAAGCTTTAAACTAATAAAGATATTGAAAATCTGATTACGCCATGAGAATCGTCGTACAGATAATGGTAATGTACATGTTTCTTTTTAAGGTATCATTATTCCTATGGCTATTATTAAATTCTACATGACCTGTGAAATGTCTGCCATTACGGTTTAACAAAATCAGCCATCTTTGGCACTCTCGGCATACAAATCCCCTTCATCGGCACAAATCACACTCATCGACACAGCATCAACATGGAATTGCCAGCTACGCGGTCAGGCTGGACCACGCACTGGGGCTACCCCTCTTGCTCTGGCTACAAGCCCCGGCTTGCCGAGCAGCCCATGCAGCCTCGCCAACTCCGAACTTAGAATATTTTCAGGGCCCCACAACTCACCCGTTACCTCACAACGTGCTGATATCTATCAGGTTCTAAACACACTGGAAAACAAGGTATCACGGAGGAACCTGAGGGATTTCATTAGGGACCATAATGGTCAATGAACAAAAACCATTTAAGACTGAGGTGAACCTGCCCAGTACCGCCGGGCGCGGAATTGCTGGTCGCCGTTACGACCGAGATCCACTGCGCTTCAGGATCAGGAGGCAGGTGTATCAAGAATATATCTACCCGATACAGCACTTCCATTTAGATACTATGTATTAGTAGTATAAATTAGAATGTAGATATAAAGTAATATCACTAACACGATTAGGGACTGCAGCGACTTAAAGTAATTTGGACTAGCCCAGTGCTAGGAGCAGGCCTACTGGGATTAGCTCGATTGGCAAGCCATAAATAGTAGGTATGTAGTACAACTTGGCACGCTTTTAACGCTGCAGAATAGACTAGTATTCTGTAGAGAAGACTGACAGATTTGCATTAACCTTGTCCATAGCAATAGTATTAGTCACCAACTAAAGTATAAGCTGCATTTGTTATGGTAATAATTAAAGGCCCACTAATTAGTTTAGGCGGTGGGTTATTTTGTATAATTATCATTGTATTGTATCCATTAAGTTTACTTATTTTTAAATTTACGAAATAAAAACCCATTGGTCCCCATTCTACTGTGCAGAAACGAGAGAGAAACCCTAGTAAAAATGGTCAGCTAACCTCATACGGAAAACTATGATTCAGCACAGATTGAACTTACTAGATTTCTTGGACACTATGATGTCTAGTTAACGACATGGCTCTCCATCAAACAAAATACCCTTCTGTCAGAGCTTGCTGTTGGTCGAGAGCAAAATATACTCACCAATGACAATGTTCGACACAGTGGGTGGTTTTGCAAAGAGACGAAAAATCTGTGCCGGCCGGAGTGACCGAGCGGTTCTAGGCGCTTCAGTCTGGAACCGCACGACCGCTACGGTCGCAGGTTCGAATCCTGCCTCGGGCATGGATGTGTGTGATGTCCTCAGGTTAGTTAGGTTTAAGTAGTTCTAAGTTCTAGGGGACTGATGACCTCAACTGTTAAGCCCCATAGTGCTCAGAGCCATTTTTTTTTTTTAATCTTCTATCGACCTACAGGATGATTTAAAAACCTCCGAAGCACTGTACATGACGCTGAGAGCGGTAATTTAATATAACACACATAGGACCGCAGATATCGGGAAATATCCATAAAGTGGACGACAGATGTTCAACATCTGACGTCACCAGACGAATTGTCTCACTGCACGACCAGCGGTTTAGCATAGCGGTCTCTCGCAACTTATCATCCCAAAGCAATACAGGTATTCACGTCGGTTTTGCTCCAGGCCTGTGTGTGCCATTTAAGCGTGTGGGTTCAGTGTTCGAATCTTGCATCTGGTGAGCAGTAGTTTTCTTTACGTTGCGATAGACAATTGCGTGTTTATTTGCATAGTATAGTACATCAAAACCTACCTTATTGCGTCATAAGTAAACGAGTACAAGCTTTTCAATTGCGTCATTACCAGTAAATAACCTACGTTTTCTTTATTAAACAAAATCTGCAAACAAAAACAAAAAAAGGGGGCAAAAGATAAGAAACACAAAATAAGAGAGGCCTTTACTTGCTTACAGCGAGGACAATAATTCTGTAACTTCTACGTTTACAACAAATCACATTTACAGGTGTTCGAAATTTGCATCGTTTGCTTGAATGCAAACGACCACCGACGAGGATAGGATCGACAAGCCAACCTCTGCACGTGGCGAGGTACGTCATCTGTTGATGTCACATGTTTAATATTTGTCATCCATTTCTGCGGTATATCCCGACATTTGCCGCCTCAAGTGTCTTATATTAAATTACTTGCCTTAGCGTCATCTACGTCGCTTCGGGGATTTTTAAAAAAATGGCTCTGAGCGCTATGGGACTTAACATCTATGGTCATCAGTCCCCTAGAACTCAGAACTACTTAAACCTAACTAACCTAAGGACAGCACACAACACCCAGCCATCACGAGGCAGAGAAAATCCCTGACCCCGCCGGGAATCGAAACCGGGAAGGGATTTTAAAACGTTGATACGTATCACCCTGTATATTGAAACTGATCAAACGAAGATATGAAAAATTATAACAAAATAAATATCGTGATACATGAAATAGTAAAATATACTGTGAGCAGATGACAGAGCTAACAGACACCATTTAGTATTTATCATTGGTATTGCAGTAGTTATCCTTTTCACCTCGCCCTGCAGGCTAAAGCGCGGCCTGCGTGACTTATAAAGACTGTTTCACAAGTGTAAAACTTGACTAATTCCTATCTAACAGTAAAGATTTCCGTATCGAAGCAGTTGTATAATACTTGACGTTGTTCTCGTGAAGAACGCGCAATAGAATGGCGGACTTCTTGAGGCTCCAAGACCTTACGGACGACGAGGAAAGGTGCCTTACAACCGTTTTCTGCTTTTTTAAATTTATCGATTCTTGACCTCCATCTGCAGGTGACGTAATACTGAAAAAAAGTATTTTTCGACGTCGTTAACTTACGGCAGTGAAAGCAAAAGCTTGTAGAATAAAAAGGAAGAAAGAAAGAAAAATAGGCTGTAGATAGAGAATAAGCACCGTAACATGTTGTGGTAAACTGGTTACGGTTTCTCCTTGCACTGTTACGAGTAAACGCTCCGTTCCACACTACAACAGTCACACATTCCAGGCGATGCGATGCACTACAGACGCAGTGAAGTACTGATGGGAAGCGTCGGTTTGGAAGTCCACAAGAGCGGACTGCGGAGTGCTTTTAACGCGGAAGCAGTGCCAGAGGCTGCGAACAAAAATCGTGCGTCGGCGGCAACGGCTCCCGTCGGGCAATCCGTCTTGCCGGAATTACACTCGCGGGCCGCCGCACTCAAATCTGCCGCGCGCAAACAGCCCACAATATTTCTGTCGACTGATAAAGTGCTCCCATTGTGTGGAAGCAATCCAAAATAATTCTGCTCTATCTATTTGGCGTGGCTAACTGGCCTGGTTAGCTGTGGATTTTGGGAGGTTTTCGGCACTCACTTAGGTCAATGATGCATCGGTGGCCCTTTTCCCGTTCGGACTCGCCACACGCAGCCATTAAAACGTGCAACGTGGGAGTCAAACGATAGAAAGAGAAAAAGAGGGCTTCTTGCCTATCTGTTTCAAGTTAAATGCCAATGAGGATAGCCATTAAAAGGAAAACTCGTGACGATAGCAGGTTTGTGGGCAACAATCAGCCGAAAAAGCCGTCCATAGATGTGCGTATAGGGAGGACTATTTCACGATATTAAGTGCTGCCACGGTTCAGTTCAAAGTGGTGTCCACTGCAGCCTACCAGTGTGAGGGCTTGTTGTTAAGATTATTAAATCCACTGAAATTGAGAGGGATACTGAAGCGTAAAGGTCGAAGAATAAGCTAACGCAGCATGTAGGTAAAATGGTGAAGATGAGTAAGACGATTGTGTCAAATTATAGAAAATATTGCATGATGCAGAAAGAAGTGGGACTGAAATAATCACACCGAAAAAAAAGATGCAAATTTAGCGCGTTTAATATGCCATTGACGATACTGGTATATGTGAAATTTCTTGAGCGCCAAGTAATTAAAAAAACCGTTCAAACCTTATAGCCTTTCCTCCAGTTTCAGCGTGGAATAGCAGAATGATTGCCTTCTGACTCACATGTCGACATCCCCTTTTTTATCTTAATAGTGCAACTACTGGGCGCTGCCTCCTGTCAAGGAATATGGCCTTACTGCGCCACACTTCATGTTAAGGGAACAGTACCTGCCAACAGCAAATATCTACTGTTAAGCAAGTCTAGCAAATACCGATCACAATGTTTGTGTTATTATGTGACTATCCCTGAACCCAGAATCAGCATCGGGGAACCCAGTACCAGTTCCAGCTTGCTCATGTAATTTGTTTTCAATATGTATTGTGACTACTGGACGAATTTAAAAATTGTAAATGGTGCCATAAATGTTCAAATGTGTGTGAAATCTTATGGGATTTAACTGCTAAGGTCATCAGTCCCTAAGCTTACACACTACTTAACCTAAATTATCATAAGGACAAACACACACAGCCATGCCCGAGTGAGGACTCGAACCTCCGCCGGGACCAACCGCACTGTCCATGACTGCAGCGCCTGAGACCGCTCGGCTAATCCCGCGCGGCAAATGGTGCCATAACCTACTCATTAAGAGGTATAGTTTTATATTAAAAGAGTAGCACATAAGACAAGTGTTACTGTCAGTAACTGAGTCGTTGTCTTGAGGCAGTGTAACTGACGGCGGGCGAATACCCGGACTCCATTCATCCAGCATTTGAAAATGAGGGCACTTGGGACCTGCAACAAAGTTTGCGCATAATTTCGACTCGTTACGAATCTTTTCTTCAAAAAATGATAAAAGGAAAAAAAGTTTATCGCTTACTACATTTTTACAGTTCATACAGTGAATCATCATCATCAGACATGACGTTTTAATTTATTACTTCTGTACCACCGTCTCTGTAGGCAACTCGGTTTACAGACATTACTTACATATACAACTAAATTTGCCTGCGAAGTTATATCATTATTCCACACATAGTTCTGGAGCTATGGTGTCATAGACATTTAGATGTGTGAAAACAAGCTTCTGCTTAACATTGCGTGCTGTGAAACTTCATCAGTCATGAAGCTTTAATTTATTACTTATTTGCTACTCACTCAATTGGCAACACAATTTGTATGTAGTTTCTCCATATATCACCGAATGCGCCAGGAAATTTAAGTCATTTTACAACACACAGTGTTGGTGATACAACGTCATAGACATTGAGATGTGTGAGAAACTTGTTTTCCTTAGCGCATATAACTCAGATTATATTCATCCTGTATTTCGTAATAACAGCACGTATCGACATCCAACAAACTCAAGCATGATATCTACGTTTTCTAAACTTCTGCTTGCTAATGCTTAACGTCAAATATTTATCGTTGTAAATCGTTTGTAAAGTAATCAGATGTTTGAAACTGTTTTATACACTCGAATTCCAGTCCTTAGGGAATCCAGATTCACTGGTTTAGTATGAAGTGAGAGTCTCCCAGAACACACACTTCACGCAGACTTGGAGAACATCAGCCCATTAGCTTCCATTAGCAGCGAAAAGCGAGCATCCCTAACTCAAAGTTCCGGGAAACGTCCTGGATGGACGACAGCTCAGGTTTCCCTGAGATCCATGATTTCACCTCAAAGCGGTACCGTCCATTTGGCTCAGACTCATATGTATATAAAATCATTTAGAAGCTGTAAAACTACTTGGACCGTTCACAGATCAAACTCTCTTAGGAAGAATACACAAATTATCTGCGCAGAAAATCAGTTTGGGAATTTTTTTGTTGTATAAATTAAAGAACAGTGTGAGCAAAGAGCTGTTGCTTCAGCCATAATTTGCTTTCTTCCATTCTCATCTTCAGTATGGAATACTGCTCTGGGGAGAAGAGAGTCTGATGCTTAGCAGGATTACCACCCAGAGAGTCCTGCAGAAATCAGTTTCAATTTCTCGATATGCAGGGTCTTTTCGTAACAGTGTGCAAAAATTTTACGGAATGTAGACGAAGCTACACTGAACAATTGGTGGTAGGGAACCTGGAGTCGGTGAAGTCAGCTTAAGGAGATAATAGCAATAAAATCACTGTACTGTTATTGATTAGGGTTAACTTCAACCACATCACCAACGCAACTAACGTATCATTTGTACCATATAAAATATGCTGAAATTGACAGCCTCTATGTTAGCGTGATATCGGCAAACAAGGTTCTGACACATGCTGACAGATATCCCTGGTATGTTTCGAATCACATCACAGGCAGCTAGTTACAATTGGGCCAACTAATTCCATCTTCGTATTCACTGCGGTCTCATACACAAGTGTCCGCCTCGATAGCTGAGTGATCAGCGTGACAGATTGCCGTCTTATGGTCCCGGGTTCGATTCCCGGCTAGTTCGGGGATTTTCCCCGCTCAGGGACAGGCTGTTGTGTTGTCTTCATCATCATTTCATCCCCATCCGGGGCGCAGGTCGCACAACGTGGCGCCGAATGTAGTAAGACCTGCACCAAGGCGATCGGACCTGCCCCGTATGGGGCCTCCCGGCCAATGACGGCAAACGCTCATTTCCATTTTTCCATACACAAGTGACTTTAGATATCGCTATAGGAAATAATCAAAGGAATTCAGGTCAGGTGGCCTCGTAGCCCATGGAATAGGACCTCCCCTTACAATCCAACAGCCTGGGAATACTTCCTGGTAATCAGGCTCGTCCTCCTAGTTTCTTTGTAGGAAATAGTGTACGTGTAAATAAACAACACAGTACTTGTACGCTTGTTAGTTGTAAATAACCTGGTAAATAGTAATGCTAGACGAAGTGGTCGACAAGGTTATTCCCGTATCTGCTTAAGTTGGCTTCTCCGACCCCAGGTTAGCTTTCTCAAATGGTTCAACACAGCATCCGTTATATCCTGTTACATTTTTGCACGCTCTGACGGAAACACCCGTACTAGTAGTATTTCAGAGCTTTCAGAGATGAAACTCCTAGAAGCGATCGTTTGCTCAGAATTTTAATAGACCAGAACGGAATATTTTATTCGCCTTTCACCATTTCTCATACCGCTGGCTTCGTCAATGTTTACAGTGGTGTCAAGTTATATACAATAATTAATTACAAGGGGAATGTCTTCAGTTGAATAGAATTCATTGTATTTCAGCCAGGTTTGTAATGGTCTCTCAGATTTATGTCGTGGTATTGTTAGAATTGAGTATGGTAGCTTATTGAATAATTTTGTGCTCAGGTATTTATGATTATTATGGACTACAGCAAGTCTCGGGGAAGCCAAATCCAAGTGACTACTTCAAGAACTGTGTCCATGCACATCATATCTCATGTTGAATTTTTCCAGATTTTGTCTAGCGTATACAGATAACATCTGGAAGAAATTCGACATTGAATGAGATGTGAATTGACACAATTCCTGAAATAGTCACTTGGATATGCCTTCCTCAAGACTAAAATAATTACACAAGGATATGTGACTGGATGATCGCTTACAAAAACATGGATCAGCCAGCCAAGCTGATAATACATTAAAAGAATTCCCCTAAAATCTAAAGGTGCAAACTGGACATTTCATGAAACCTCAAGTCTTACCACATTAGCCTCATCTTTAGTTCAACTAGAGGGCTAATCTGCAGATAAATTACCTGCTGCCCTCTTGACTGAATCTAAAACATAATCAACCAAACGTGGCACACTGCGGTCTGTACGCCACAAACACAACACACTGGAGGGTCCTCTCAGTGGAACAAGATGGTATGTGTTGCAGGCCTGTGTCCTATGTGAAACTGAATGAGAAGGAGTTCACCTACAGTATATGGGTGGAAGGAGGTACGATACGATAAAGTTAATGACGTTACTAGGGGCAGCTTAAAGTCTGTAACCTCCAGCCACTCTTATTCCCATCTACACGCGACTTTGTATATCAACAGTAATATGACAGCATGTAAGGCGATGTCGCAGTGCACTACCTGCCTACCGCCATAAGCTTCCTTTGCTGCAATATGTGCTACTTCACTTTCCTTAATACCCATTCGCCATGATGCCAAGCAGAGTACAACCTTCTGCCCACCCTTCGTACAGGTGTTGGACAAAAATATGGACACACTGCGTGAAATACATTCTTAAACATAAATACAGATGCTAGCCAAGCCTGCAGACGATGCTGTGTTATTTGACCTCGAACAGCAGCACTGAAATGCTCTCAACATGGTGGAAGTGTCAGTCGTGATCAGAACACTGTTCTTTGTAGTTTTGAGCGCATTATGTCGGAGCTGAGTGACTCCGGATGTGGGCAGTTTGTTGGTGTCTCAATGGTGGGTGGTTTCGAAGACAAAGTAGCGGACGTTTTTGGTGTTTCAAGTGACATCGTATCTCAGGTTTACACTGCATACAAGGAAAGCAGGAAAACATCACTCCCTAAGTCACAACGTGATCGAAAGTATTAACTGAGTGATCGTGGCAGACCGTTACTGAAAGGAACTGTGACGAAAAATAAGAGGACAACGGCTGTAATAGTCACTGCAGAACTGAATGTCACACTCGCGAACCATGTCAGCACTAAAGCAACAAGAAAGGAGCTACCCAAGGTAAGAATTGCTGGGAGAATTGGAATTCCAAAAGCATACATCAGTAATGAAAATATTCGTAACAGGAAAACTTGGTCCAGAAGCCACAAAACCTGGACTATAGAGCAAAGAAGAACTTCATTTGGTTGGATGAGTCATGTTTCACTCTGTTTCCAACTTTTGGCCGAGTTTCTTTCTGACGTACGCCATCCCATGACTATGATGAAAACTGCTTACTGCCCAGAGTGAAACATGCCTGGGGTTCAGAGATGATTTGGGCAGACATATCATGGTAGTCCGCGCGCCTCTTGGTTACTTTGCAACGTCGCCTTATTGTCAAGGATTATGTGACCATTTCTGCTATTAGGTCCATCCCACGGTGTATTGTTTGTTCCCCCGTGGTGAAGCTGTGTTCGAAGACGATAGGGCCTCAATTCGGAGAGCTGTCATCGTCCGGGACTTAGTTTGTGACCACGAGGAAGAAGTGTTGCATCTCTCCTAGCCGTCAGTCATCAGAACTCAACATTAGTCAGTCTTTGTGATCTACTTTGGTGGGAAGTGTGTGCGATCGATAACCACCTCCATTATCGTCATTTTTCAGGATAATGGCATAACGTTCCGTTGTAAATCATTCAGGACCTGTATTTATTCATTTCGAGATGACTGGGGGCTGTTTTGTATGTCAACGGTTTTTCTGTGCACTGTTAGGCATGGAAACTGGTATGTCAGCCAATTGAGGCGCAAAATATACCCAGCTAGAAATTATTCAAGTTTATTTGTCAAAGATTAACATCGCGCCTGCTCTGACGTGGAATGAAACCAAAATAATCTAAGTCATTTCTTGTAAGAGGACAGTAATACTTCTAGTGACTGAAGGCTGGTCAGATTGTCATGGAGTCCAAGGTGCATCAAATATACTCTTTATTGCATTTAAAGTCCCATGGGACGCTCGGTGTTACAGTACAAACTCGATGAACAGAGTTTGTCTGGTAGGGAGTAAAGTTGTCTAAGTCCAGGCTGCAGCTGCTTGAAAGTTAGAGAAGAATAAATTTACAAGTACACAAGTCTGGCATGACGACAGAGTCGATTTCTTCTTCAACGAGAAGGCCACAAACACTCCATACCCACAACTGGCAGCTTCTGGGGTCATGAAGTCAGATGTATATTGCAGTGACGTCATGAATGTAGCTCTCGAGTGAGAATCCTGACTGACAGAATCCTTGTGGAACCGAAACTTTGCCCAGAAAACCTCACTCGGAGCTAATTCCACTGATCTTGCCCAATCACTGGCTTAAGCACCACATAGCGATTGGATAGAGCCACTCCTATTTCCGATCATGTTGTTGCAGAAGAGAATAGGTTCCATACAGCCTGTGACCTACAGCAGTGCTTTAGTCATCTCCTGGTTTCTGTTCTGAGCATGGTCGTCTGTCGTCCAGAACGTTGCCTCCTGTATGTTAGGTACCTTCAAATCACTGATGTGAGCTTGGCTGCTGACACCATAGGCGTTGTGCCTTGGTACAGCATCCCTCCCCAACCACCCTAGTGGAGGCGATGGCGAAGTTCACGTCGATATCCATGGAATAGACAGGTTCCAAACTGGCTGTCATTGTGATTGGAGCATTATGTCTACATCCATTGACATCAGACCTTATGTGATGTGTGGAGCTGTAGAAAGCCTCTCCACCCGAGCTGGCCACCGGCAGTTGCTTAGATGGCCCAGCAGTGTCTGTGGTGGAGACAGCAGGTGGCTCCCTCTCTGGACCAAAATAGTGGTAGTGCCAGTGCTTCAGGAGGACCACAGTGAGGTGGTAATTGGATGACATGTTTGTGGCATAGTGTGCCATCCACCATTGTCACATTAACCATGGACCTTACAAGTAATTAGGAAATTACTGCTGGAAACATGTGTTGGCAACACTGTTTCTTTAAGTGAAAAACAGTGGTGGATAGCCCACCGAGTAGGGGAGCTGCGAACTGTGGTGGGAAGGAAAGAAAGTTATGACTAATGAGACCAGCCATGATGTTTCTCAGGATGAGACGAGCTGTCTTGTGGGGTTGACATGCAGAATTGCAAAGAAAGGGTGAGAGCCGCCCTGAGGATAGTGACAGTGAAGTTTAGACATGTGGATTTTAGATGTTCAGACGAAGCTTCCCACTAGCCCATTTGAAGCAGAGTAAAGGGCGCTCTGTGTTCCACAGCGATGCCATTTTTATCAAAGAAAGTTGAGATCATTGTCTCTGAAAATCGTGTCAGGAAGCCTTTGAACGTAAGAACGTGAGATAAGGTTAGAATAGCTTGACTAGCTGATGTGAGACACAGACAGGAAACCTATGGGAACCCCCTGCTCATACTCCAATGAGCTACGTGTGGCATAAGAAAGATCCCACGATATCCTAATGAAGTCTGGAAGAGTCTGACCAAGGAAAAGACTACATGGAGGGGTGGCCTGCTTGTTCTGGCAGATGATGCAACAGGATACCATTTGAGTAACAGCAGTGTGTAAGCCACCCAACAACACATATGTATCGATTCATAAGCTGCACATTCGTGTTGTAATTTCCCTCAGAAGCCAGAAGTAAGCAAAGGGAAAGTCGTCACGAAGGTTTTGATCATTACTAATGCCCGGTTTTTAAGTATATCCCCTGGAAGCAGAATATGGGAGGTCCCTTGTTGTAAAAGGCTGTAAGCATGTGAGTGAATTCCCAGCTACGGTACACGGCTGAGTTCATTACCAGCCATACTTTCCTTCATTTCAGAAAATTGCGTCTGAATAACTCTCAAGATGAAATTGCAGCTAGTCGGTGGATAACTCTAAGCAGTAGCTGATGGGCTGAGGTAGGGCGAACATGTTGGTGGTTTGGGCAGAGGTGAATGTGATGATGGTCTGGGTTGAGGCGACATTGAAGATCTGTGCCACTGTGAATATCATGGTGGTCTGGGCCAAGGTGTATGTGAGGATGCTACTGGCCAAGATATTACTGCCACTGCAAGACCACTTCTAGATAGTTCCAACAGCTCCTCAGGAAAAATAAACAATAACATAGATAAGTACTGTGTGACGATTACAAAGCAAGAATTATATTAAGCGTAAATAATAATGTTTATTTTTCTGGTACTTACGTAGGCTGTAGTCCATGTTGGTATTGATCCATCGGGAGTTCATCTCCTCATCATCGAGAGGTTGAAGGGTTCTACATATATTGTTCAGCTCATCATTGTGACCTAAGTCCGCCAAAGCCAAGTCGTCATCAAGCACTCCTAGAAACAAAAAAAAGTCACCTTGCAAGCATTGTATGGAAGCGTAAATTATTGTATAAATATGAATTTTGACTTACTTACATGGCTGTCTATAACTGAAGCCCTTTCTTGTGAGCTTATAGCCCAGAATGGTGTCACAGCTTGGGATGGAACAATCTCCGCCATTTCGTTCTGCCAATTACTGAAGCTATGTCGTCAACGCGTTTTGTAACTGCTAAATCATTATCGAACATGACTGTAAACAAAACCGTCTGGTAAGTATTGTATGCCACCATAAATTACAACTGTTGAAATATGAATAATCAGTCACCTATAATTCGATCCCAGCTTACAGATGAGATGGAAATGTACATTGTATCACCAACTTCCAGACATCTACATGAGGGCTAGACACTTCATTAGGAATCTGACTCTCTCTATTGTAATGCCTCATGACAAAACGCCGGCTATGTGTAGTGGGCAATGTCGAGGATTGGCTTAGTATTTCTAAACAACACAAAAGACTGACATACACTTGGTGTTCAATTTAACTGAAGACATTGAAATATTTCGAAAGCTCCATATGGGATCAAAATCAAGTATGACTCCAGTTTGTTTGTCTCAGAGGGGCACATCCAATGGTCCCGCGTTTGACCCCCACCCCTTCTCGTGCATGGGTTGTGTGGGCCAAATCCGAAATCTTCAGAAGGAACCCCCATTTTTTTTAATTGCAGATTACAATTATGTGGCAAAAGCTACATGCGTTTTTATCTTAAGCACTTTCTTCCTTTCGCCACAGATGGCGTTGTAATCGGAGGTACAGAAATGGGTACACAATCTTAATTTACAGCATACTATTCAATGACCCTTGAATGTCCTATGACATGTGGTACATCATTTCCATGCAGCGAGAATGGGGCAGGCCAATATTTCTTAACTTGTAATTGGAAACGTCATTCACAACGTTGTATTCCTCCAATGTACCGAACGGGGGACTACTCGATACAGCCACTGTGGCTGTGTGATGTTCATCTCTAGGTCCTTTGTTGTCTCTGATAGAATTACAATGTCATCAGTATATCTTCTCCATGGGTTTCAATTCCAACTCCAAATTTTTCTTTTGTGTCCTTTAATGTTTGCTCAATATACAGATTGAATAACGTCGAAGATAGGCTACAACCCAGTCTCACTCCCTTCTCAACCACTGCTTCCCTGTCATGCCCTCGACTCTTATAGCTGCCATCTGGTTCCTATACAAATTGTGAATAGCCTTTTGCTCCCTGTATTTGATCACTGCCACTTTCAGAATTTGAAAGAGAGTATTCCAGTCAACATCGTCAAAAGCTTTCTGTAAGTCAAGAAATTCTAGAAACGTAGGTTTGCCTTTCCTTAACTTATCTTCTAAGAGAAATAGTATGGTCAGTTGAATTACACTGTCTGAAAAAAAGAATGAAGTGCCCAGCAGGGGAGGGGGGGGGGGAATCAAAACTCCACGAGCTGAGAGGGTATGTGACGATTTCAAATTTACAAGTAACTTGGCAGTACGAGTAAATTAACTTGGCAGTACGAACTCACTTATCATTATGAGACTCCACTGATCGCACTGATTTCGTTGGGAGGGGTACGATAATATCACTGTATCCCCTCCTGAGGCAAGTTTCTCACACCTTTTGTAACTGTTCCTCTACACCCTGAATACAGACACTGTCACAGTATTGATGTCCGAGCTCGTCCCACAAACGTTCTGTCGAGGACGGATTTTGATGGCGACGGGAGTACCGCAATATCACGCATAAAGGTCAGAGACACACATTACACTTGTGGATAAGCACTGTCACGTTTAAAAATAACACTACGATATTTTAGAATGAGAGGTATATTTAGGACGCACGATGCCCGTGACGTACCGTTTTAGAGTTAGATTTCCTTAATCTGAAGTCATACTCGACGATTCCATACAAACATGACACCACGAATAACACCGCTGTCTCTCCACACGTTGGAAGAACGAGACATCACCCCAGGTCGCCGCCATACCAACAGACGATGGTCATACATGGTAATGCAGAGTCACGATTCTTCGTTGAACACCATACGACGCCATACATCAGCAGGTCATGCTTTCCAGTCACGCCACCACTCCAAACGCAGCCGTTTCTGTCACGGTGCTAACAGCAGCCGACAGTTCCCTAGTCCAACAGCCACTACTCATTTCATTTCATTTATTCAATATGCTGATTACAGTATTTGTAATACTGCATGTTTAGATACCAATCCAACAGCCACTAGTCTGTGACCAATGATACGGGAAGAGACAGAATGTTGCAGGGAGTCCATTACTTGTTTTCGGATGCGGGCGTGGATGAAAATGGATCCAGTGCGCTTGGTGCACCACACGGCAATCCTCCCTTGTGGTCAGTCGTCGTCGACCAAATACTCGACGACGATGAGTATGCCTATGTAGTCCAGTGGCGGGCGACTGTATTGTTAAATTACCTTACAGACGTGGATACTGCGCGATGCTACCGGCTGGCCAAGTGGAGATCCACGACAAGGCATCTTTCAATCTCTGTCAAACGTTGATATCGCTGTTTCACACGAGGTTGCGCCACTTCAACTTTATCATATGCATACTCCATCAGTGGTGCGACCGCTACGAAGTTACATACACTTCTTCTGACCATATATTCTGGGTGCTTTACTTTTTCTGTCAGGCAGTGGAGTGCCAAAAACTGATACGGATGAATGTATATGATAATAAGAGCAAAGACGCAACTGTAGAAACCGGTCTGGAAATGAAGTGTTTGTGAAATAGAGCCGCCACGGACTACAGTCTGACATATTGTCCTAGTTAGTGCAATGACTTGAACTGTAAACTTTTCCATTAATCCCCAACCAGTTGTTCTCATATTTTATCTGTGGCCCACATTGGTGAGAAATACAACACTGCCTCAGAATGTTACTTCTCACTAATTATCCTACACTCTTGTGTGTTAAGAAAGATGTTCCTCGTGTCGTCCTCGTTGGTGAAGAACTACACACAACTATGAAGTAATACCCCGCATAATCCCGTAAACCGTTAAAAGGTTGTACTACCCGCTGCTCCAGTTCTTCAACCGTATCTCAGTGACCAGTATACACTTCACTTTTTAGATGACCCTAGACAGGGTAACCTACACACCAGGTGACGTTGGAGGCCAAGATTCAGACCGTGGTACACTTTATCATGTTGGACCATGATGGCGCATTAGTTGCTGTCTTACAACAGAAACAGAATACGCTGATGCCCTATCAGAGATGTAGCACTCTCCCTATTCACGGACCATGCGTAAATTTTTATGGCAGTCTGATGTTGACTTAATAAAAAACCTTACATTTCATATACATTTAGAACCCATTTCTACCGGATTTATTTTGCTTCTACAATCGTATAACTTAACACGTATCAGATTTTGAACCATTTAATATGATAAATCCTATAACAGCTCTGCATTCGGTTGTAACGGGCAATTCAGTGCCGACAGACCACCGTGTCATCCTCTACCCCATAGAGTCATTTTATTAGGCACAGGATCAGTTCACAATAGTCCCGGCTGTTTTCGGCCTGCCAGCCGGGGTAGCCGATCGATTCTAGGCGCTACAGTTTGGAACCGCGCGACCGCTACGGTCGCAGATTCGAATCCTGCCTCGGTCATGGATGTGTGTGGTGTCCTTAGGTTAGTTAGGTTTAAGGGGCTCCGGAACGCCCTATACTTGTAATGTTAAAATAACGCTTATAAATTACATCTTTCCTCACAAAGTATTTGAGGTAGGAAGTTGAACTTTTTACAGATTATTTATTGGAATATGGGCTACAACTTAACACAGGGATTTTACAAAATTTTAGTTCAGTTATTAAAGATGATTTTTTTTCAATTGTAATGAAAATTCACAACATTTTTTTGCAATTTTTTATTTATATATTCAAAAATATACAGTTTTTTGGAAAAAGGCTGTGTTAAATTATGCAGAAGGTACTGTGTAACATTTACTGAAATTTTGAGACAAATATGTTTGGAAGATCCTTAGAAAACATGTAATTAGTATGAGAAAATAAAAGTTTTGGGAATCGAGCGACAAAGATTGGATTAACTTTTTAGTGCATTCCAGGTCCATAGGATGGATTATCTTCATCCTCTGCAAACCCCTCCTCAAGCTTCCTCTTGTTCCTCCTCCTGTTTACTCTTGCTTGTATTTCTAGACTCTTTACACACCTGTCTGCAGCCCGAAGGCGTTCCTTGTCTAAAGCAAGCATCGCTCGTACCATGTTAGAACCAAAGTTTACAGTAATAACACATACCTTTGGCTTTCCAACATTTCTCCTTTTCTTAAAAGCCTTCAGAGGATTTCTAATAACTTTACTTTTACTCATTATTATACTTCAACAAAACAGAGACTCAAGAAACAGAATTAATTACGAATATTTTCTAGGTAACAGAGTAAATAAACATGAAACAATCGACAATCACACCAGCGATATATATTGAACCATCACAGGTTAGCCACAACACATACTTTATCTCACATCACTAAAATGTACCTGATGAACACGGACGTTAATAATAACACCATTTGACAGCAGTTTAACAGCGCCACAGTGGGTCACGCCCATGTAGAACACATTTCAAAAAAAATTAAAAATAGTTGCAGTCTTCGGACTTGAATAAATTATATATCTACTAATAGGTAATAGTCTGTAGATTCAGAAAACGCAAAAAAGTAAAAATTGAACTTTTCATGATTTTGAGCCTTTCCGGAGCCCCTTAAGTAGTTCTAAGTTCTAGGGGACTGATGACCTCAGAATTAAGCCCCACAGTGCTCAAAGCCATTTGAACCATTTTTGTTATCGACCTACTTGCCCTCGGTGATGCTACCTGTCTCTCAGGTAGCTTCTCCGATTGCCTCAGGAAGCTGAGTGCACTCTCTTTCAGCCCTCTCACCAGAGAAAGCTCCATAGCACTACGAATCCTCTGAATGATAGTCATACGTGCGGACCACTCAGTAACGGAGGTGGATACACACTCTCGCTCTCTCTCTCTCTCTCTCTCTCTCTCTCTCCGTGTGTGTGTGTGTGTGTGTGTGTGTGTGTGTGGTGTCTATGTAAATTACTATTTGTCCATTATAACGTACTGTTTTCATTACGTCAAGAAATCATCATTCCATTTACCTTATCAAAAAGAGCACTGAATAGACATTAAGTTAAAGTTGATTTTTGTAGCATACATCGCATTCTTGGCAAGACTTTTGCGAACCCAGGATGAAACGGATATACGTCTTTTGCTCTACTCACAAGCGTCAGATCCAGTCCTCTGAATCACCAGTCGACGCCGATGAGCAGCCTTGGACACATCGTTTCGACGCTACATATTAGCCGCGGCCTTAGCGCTGGATGTTGGCACCCTGCTAGTGTTCCACTGCGCATTTCCTAGCTCTGTGCTTCTCCCACACTCTCAGCTGTGACTGCTCGCCATTAGCGCCAGAAACGAGTAATCTCTAGCGCGGCGCTTGTTTATTAAATGAGAATACCGGAGGGAAGGCCCTCACGTGCAGCTCGGGGCAAACAGCACATAAAGGCTTTGCGCGATGTTTGCTGAACTCGGCGGCGGCGAAAATCGATGCGGCGAGCTCGCCCTGCCCCGCGGTTGTTACGTCGGGAAAGAGTTAATGGACTTTTCGGGGGCGTCTCTTGTTTGTGCCCGCGACGCCCCAGCGGAGCCAGCTGCTCAGCCGGTTTTTATTCTGGTGAAAGAGAGAGCGACGGTAAACGCTCGGTTGGGAATCGGGAGGACCGCAGTTCGATTCTACTACAACAATGCTTCTGTAATTTTTCTGTGGATTGCAACAATTGGTAAATAAAAATAAGTTCACAGTTCCTCTCCCGTTGCAACCACGAGACCGTTCCAATAAATATTAAATCCGAGTAAATACTTCCATCTACTGACAAACAGAATGTGTTCTACTCGTGAATAATTGTGGATATGGCGAACAAAATGCGCAGTGTACTTGTACCTGAATTGAGACGTTGGGTACGCCATACGCTCCTACACACTAGGATTGAAAACGGCAAAAAAGAGGCCATAGATACCAGAACAGGTCCATTAATTCATAAAGTTCGACGGACATATAAACTGTTGCTGTAAACATGCAACATTTTTACATCACTCAGGAATGAAATTAACCTAACCTGTAGAAATACTAAAGCAGAACAGAATGTGAATCGTCGAAAACAAGGAGGATAGCACGGTTCGTTAACAAACATTCACCATAGGGAGGCCAGAATAAATAGAATATCGGTTAGAGCCAAAACAAACAAAATGAATAACAGAAGTAGATGTGTTTGTCAGACATAGGTGATATAAAACTAAATGACACTGGTATACTTCGCTGACTTTCTTCCCAGAGTATTTTGGGGTATTTCGTTACGACAGGCTAAAGTTTTCCGAGTCCAAAAGCCTGTAACAAGAATTATTTGTGGTACAAATTCATAAATTCATGCAGCGCCCTGTTCGAGAGAACGGGAATACTAGCTAGTGCTTCCCAACGTATTTCTTTCTCGATAAAATTTGTCCTAAATAGTATATCTGATTTTCAGAGCAACAGTAGAGTTCCTGGAATTTATATATATATATATATATATATATATATATATATATATATATATATATACGAGGGCAGTTCAATAAGTAATGCAACACTTTTTTTTCTCGGCCAATTTTGGTTGAAAAACCGGAAATTTCTTGTGGAATATTTTCAAACATTCCCGCTTCGTCTCGTATAGTTTCATTGACTTCCGACAGGTGGCAGCGCTGTACGGAGCTGTTAAAATGTGCGTTGCAAACAACGGGCACTGATCGAGTTTCTTTTGGCGGAAAACCAGGGCATCTCAGATATTCATAGGCGCTTGCAGAATGTCTACGGTGATCTGGCAGTGGACAAAAGCACGGTAAGTCGTTGGGCAAAGCGTGTGTCATCATCGCCGCAAGGTCAAGCAAGACTGTCTGATCTCCCGCGTGCGGACCGGCCGTGCACAGCTGTGACTCCTGCAATGGCGAAGCGTGCGAACACACTCGTTCGAGATGATCGACGGATCACCATCAAACAACTCAGTGCTCAACTTGACATCTCTGTTGGTAGTGCTGTCACAATTGTTCACCAGTTGGGATATTCAAAGGTTTGTTCCCGCTGGGTCCCTCGTTGTCTAACCGAACACCATAAAGAGCAAAGGAGAACCATCTGTGCGGAATTGCTTGCTCGTCATGTGGCTGAGGGTGACAATTTCTTGTCAAAGATTGTTACAGGCGATGAAACATGGGTTCATCACTTCGAACCTGAAACAAAACGGCAATCAATGGAGTGGCGCCACACCCACTCCCCTACCAAGAAAAAGTTTAAAGCCATACCCTCAGCCGGTAAAGTCATGGTTACAGTCTTCTGGGACGCTGAAGGGGTTATTCTGTTCGATGTCCTTCCCCATGGTCAAACGATCAACTCTGAAGTGTATTGTGCTACTCTTCAGAAATTGAAGAAACGACTTCAGCGTGTTCGTAGGCACAAAAATCTGAACGAACTTCTCCTTCTTCATGACAACGCAAGACCTCACACAAGTCTTCGCACCCGAGAGGAGCTCACAAAACTTCAGTGGACTGTTCTTCCTCATGCACCCTACAGCCCCGATCACGCACCGTCGGATTTCCACATGTTTGGCCCAATGAAGGGCACAATCCGTGGGAGGCACTACGCGGATGATGAAGAAGTTACTGATGCAGTACGACGTTGGCTCCGACATCGACCAGTGGAATGGTACCGTGCCGGCATACAGGCACACAATTTCCAGGAGTGTATTTCTTACCCTTTATAATTTTGTAGAGAAGGAGGAAATTAGTGTTTCACTTCCCATCGACAACGTGGTCATTAAAGACGTAAGACAAACTCGGATTAGGGCAGAATTGGAAAGGAAATCGGCCGTGCCCTCTCAAAGGAACCATCCCGGCATTTGCCTGAAGCGGTTTAAGGGAATGACAGAAAACCTAAACCAGGATGGCCGGACGCGGTTTTGAGCCGTCGTACTCCAGAATGCGAATCGAGTGTGTATACCTCTGCGCCACCTATTTCGGTTTATATTTTTTTGATTAGTTTAGTATTAACTAGTGAACGAAAATGTGCTTCAGATGTTTTACGTATTCCACATACTTGTAGGCCATTCCACATATGAACTGGGAAAGAAGCATCGGGCTATTTCGTTGGCCAAAAAATTATTTGTCGCTCTTATGACGTCGTCTTAATCCTTGTGAATCCACTCACTGTGTACCTATGGAACGAAAAGTCTGTCTCGGCATCTATCTAAATAACACATCAAAATGAAAACTATGCTTGGAAAAAATTTATATCTTTTAATTTCAAAGAGGTTTGTTTGAACTTGGAAGCAACAAATGTGTAATTATTGATATAATTTCAATGCAACGCTTACTGATATCAGACTAAAGAGTGGAGAAAACATTATGCAAGCTCTAGAATTAAAGTCATGAAAGTAGGGAAACTCAATCAAATTATGAAAATAATTTAATTTTTATTCTTCTGAAAAAAAAAACAAGAGCATACACATTTGAAAATTACAGCACAGCCAGTTAGTATGTGTGAAAGGTATTAACAACAGTATATTATCCAAGAGTGGAAGATAAAAGTGTAACTACACTGCTGGCCACTAAATTGCAACATGAAGGCGGCATGCAGCGAAAAACGTCGGCGTTGTCACTCACAAAACGCATTTCAGTGTAATTTTCTGGGAAAAGATCGTGTTATGCTTCGTGTAGGAAGCAGAAACTTCTACCAGCACATGTCGATACTGCACTGCCTTATGTTCTACTTCTCAAGTAATAGAATACAATATGTTGCCTTCGAGGGCGAGTGTCCATCAGAGACAAAGGTATCGTCAGGATTGCCCCAGGGAATGTAATAGGACCGCTATTATCTTCTATATATATAAATCATCTAACTGACAGTGTGGGCAGCAATCTGCGGTTGTTTGTTGATGATACTGTGGTGTACTGGAAGGTGTAGAAGATGTGGAACTGCAGGACGATACAAGATGACTTACACAAAATGTACACTTCGTGTGACGAATGGCAGCTAGCACTAATTGTTGGAATGTGTTCAAATGGCTCTGAGCATTATGGGACTTAACGTCTGTCATCAGTCCCCTAGAACTTAGAACTACTTAAACCTAACCAACCTAAAGACATCACACACATCCATACCCGAGGCAGTATTCGAACCTGCGGCCGTAGCGGTCGCGTGGTTCCGGACTGTAGTGCCTAGAACCGCTCGGCCACACCGTTATAATATCTGGACGTAATGTTGCAAAGTGATATGAAATGGGACGAGCATGTGAGGACTGTGGTAGGGAAGGCGAATCGTCAGCATCGGTTTTTTAGGAGAATTTTGGGAAAGTATGGTTCATCTGTGAAGAAGACCGCATATAGGACACTACTTACGACCTTTTCTTGAGTACTGTTCGAGTGTTAGGAATCAGCACCATGTCGGATTAAAGGAAGACAAGGAAGCAATACAGAGGCGAGGAGCTGGATTTGTTACCAGTAGGTTCGAACAATATGTAAGTGTTACGGAAATACTTCGGAAACTCAAATGGGAATCCCTGGAGGAAAGGCGATGTTATTTTCGAGGAATACTGAAAAAATTTTGAGAACCAACATTTGAAGCTGAGTTTAGAACGATCCTACTGCCGGCAACACACATTTCGCGTAATGACCACGAAGATAAGATAGGAGAAATTACGGAGGCATATACACAGCAACTTTTCCCTCGCTCAACCTGCAGGTGCATCAGAAATAGAAAATGACTGGTAGTGGTACGGGATACGCTGTGCTATGCACCATACGATGACTTGCAGAGTATCTATGTAGATCTAGATGTAAATCTTGGCCTCTTGGCCTGTCGAGACTGCGGTTTATCGGTCCCACGACTATCATGCCTATATGGCATCGATGAGTTTATGAGGGCCATATTCTACATCCTGCAACATCACAGAAGCACCATGTGACTATTTTCCGTGACAACATACACAGCATATTCTTTGCCTGCTAGTGCACAATGGTGTAGCCATGTCATGTAACTTGGCTCAGGAAGCTTGATTGGTTGTAGTAAGAAAAGTAGTCAGTACGTTCTATGAGGTCCGAAGCCCAAGTCAAAACGGTAATGATGTTGCTTCCCTAGACACGGAAACAGAGAGACCCCGGAAAATGTGCGGCCCACGACAACATTGGGCAAACGACTAGCACCTTGTTGTCTTTCAGATGAGTCCTTCAGCATCACGATGGACGCATTCGTTTGTCGAGGCTCCAAGGATAGTTTCTAAATTGCATTTGTCGTCGTGATGCGGGCACTGCACCTGGCTGATGATATGGGGTGCCACTGGTTACACAATACGATAACTTCTGATCCGCGTAACTGGAAATATGGACAGTAGGCAGGTGGCTGTGCTAGTTTTCGAGTTATCCGTGACGTTATCAAAGATCCTCGAAAACATCGGCCATGCGAAACACTCGCAATTTTCTCACATTACATCCTGAAAGCCGTGAATCAAGGCTGTCAGATGGCCGGAGTGTTTCTTGACTCCGCCGGCCGGTGTGGCCAAGCGGTTAAAGGCGCTACAGTCTGGAACCGCGTGACCGCTACGGTCGCAGGTTCGAATCCTGCCTCAGGCATGGATGTGTGTGATGTCCTTAGGTTAGTTAGGTTTAAGTAGTTCTAAGTTCTAGGGGACTGATGACCTTAGAAGTTAGGTCCCATAATGCTCAGAGCCATATGAACCATTTTTTTCCCCTTGACTCCTAAACTGTGTTTTATTCGGTACCACAAAATCGATTACTAACAAAACTCGATTATATGGGGCATCAAACAAAATTTGTGCCTTCACAAGGATGAAATAGCATTCCTCCTGGGTGAAGATTTATCGACAAACGCAGAAGTATCTTCGAGCGTTCCCTACGGATGGTAATTTTGGACCATTCCTTTTCGTGCTATGTATTACTTCTCGCAGACAATTTTAATAACGACTTCCCAGATGGTGAAGTTACATATAATGAAATGCTAATTTAAAATGCCTCACAAATATCCGGTCAGATACTGATAAGTTTCCGATGTGGTGGAAAGATTTCCAGCTTGCTTTAAATGTACAGAAACGTAAAATCGGACACTGCACATATAAAGATATGTAGCATCCCATGACAATGATATGGATGAAACACAGCTGGACTCAGTCAAGTCCTACAATTACCTGGTCGTAACGCGTTGCAGGATGGGAATTGTATTGATCACATAAGCTCAGTCAAAAGTGAACTATGTAGCAGACTTCAGTTCATTGGCAGGATAATGCAGAAATGTAGTAAGTCTACAAATGTGACTGCTTACAAAATATTTGATTGTCCTACCTTATAATGTTGTTCAAGCATGTGGCATCCATAGCAAATAAGAGTTACGTATTCAAAGATGGGCAGCACAAACTGTAACAGGTTTGTTCGCCTCACGGAAGTAATGAAAAACATGAGCCGGTAGACGCTTGCGGAAATCCTATTTACAACGTTTCAAGTAAGAGCATTTTGTACAGAATCTGGAAATCTACTTCAGCTTTCACGTGCCACTCCCGTAGGAAACGCATAGTCGAACTGTAGCAGAGCACGATTTCCAATCAGGAAATCATGAAGTGAAGTTCTCCGAAACCAAATTTTATCTTCAAAGACAAACTATTATCGACGACTGTATAGAGAAGCCATCGAAATATGTAAGCATAGTGATAATTTTAACAGAAAAAGACAGCCATGAAGCTCAGTGACATTAAGACAGTGGTTCTGTGGGATAGGTTTTATTCTTGACAGTCGACAATCGATAGTTAAGATTTATCTCTAGGAAAGATTATCGCTGTTGATCACGTCTAAACTCGACCACGCCCACTTCACACAGTGTTTATGTCGCTCTCGGATATTCGACTCGTCAAGGGCACCTCCGGAGATGTTCACAATAACTCTGGACGAAAGGTCAGGAACCGAAAATTTCTTAGACCGCGGCCAAAGAGCCCGGAAGAGCTGTCATTAACCATCATATGTCTACCGGTATAGCACTGGAAAAAATACAAATAGAAAAACCTGCAGAATGCAATTAGGAATCGAACACAGTTCTCCGCTGCGCGACCAGATGCCTAGTTCACCACACCAGTGGCGCTTTTTTTCAACAGCTCTTACCTTATACGTACATAAACGGCACTCGGAGAACTTTCTTTCCTCGATTTCTAGGAAAACATTCGTTTGCGGACCCCATATATGTTGTTGAAAAATGTTCAACATTCAGTTACTTCCGTTCCCATCAATCCTCAGAATATTGTGCGTTATGAACTTTAGGGGTAGCTTTCTCAAAAAGTGGGGTTGTTCAGCCAAAATATCTTAGTCTTTAATTAGTGTTGTACACAAGCGACCTGATCAGTTGGCCGTGTCTGAACTCTGAGGCCTTCTCCTTGCCTTGTGAGATCATTCTTAAAGTTACTCACAGTTACATTTCACCCGAATAGACTTTCTGTCGATATGAGTTTCTCCTTGCCATCCAAGCCACACAGTTCCCACGTGCAGCTTTATGTATGAAAACTTGTCGTTTCCACACTCCACTGTGCGAGAGAGAGAGAGAGAGAGAGAGAGAGAGAGTGAGTGAGTCACATACATGACGGTGAACGAAAAACCACAGAGTAAGTGGGAGGATGATTAGTAACATTATTCGCAATTTCATTTAATAGCATTCATTACCAATATAGCAACGCTTTTCGAATTATTTTAGAGGCATTTCATCAAACCTACAGAAACACTCTGTGACTGTTACACCCTTTCTTCACGCAAAGGCGTAAATGTGTTTCTCGTTTGATACTGATTTTCACCGGCGCCGAAGTAAATCAAAGAGTAATGTGCAGTAATTCTCTGGGGGCCAGCACGCTGATTGCTTTCGGCAACCGTTGAAAACATACTGGGTGGAAGTTTTTCAATTATTCTTCGACAACAGTGGAACAGCAGTTAATCGTCATAGGATAAACGCAGCGGTAATCTTCTAATTTAACGAAAATATCTAGTTAATGAAACGTCCCCTTAGAAAAATTTATGAATTATTGTGCTGGTAAACCTCTACGTTACTTGATTTTCAAACAGCTAAGCAAAACTGAACGTACACAGACATTTCTCTCTTTACTTATTCTGATCAACACTAAACTGACGCACAATATTTTTAGCGCAACGCAACCTGACTTCTAGTAATCCCCACAAAAGAATGGCCCTGACTAACAATAATCTGTACCTTTCATTAATCACTTACCTCACAAAAATCTTCGTTACTCGAATTACTGCAATACAGCGAGCGCCAATACTGCGAGCTAAGTAAAAGATTCTAACTACTGAAGGCACTAACTACTGATAGGCACAGTAAGCAAATTGAAGATTTTGATAGAGAACAAACACTGTATTTACCTTAATAATGTTAAAAAGTCATAATATATATATCTGTTCATGACATCCAGTCTTACAAATTTCCTTTTCTGGCGGACACATGTCCACATCGTCCGCTCTCAAAACTCTGCCATCTCTCTTCCCACATCTACCACTGCTGGCGGCTCACCTCCAACTTCACAACGCTAGGTGCTGTTCACATCCAACTGCCCAACACTACAATAGCGAATATTCCAACAATGCCAACCAGCCACAGATTGCACACAGCACAGTCAGTGATTTTCATAAAGAGGGCTACGTGGCGTTACCAACATAAAATCCTAAACAGCCTACTTACATAAAAGAGGTTAGGGACACTGGTTTGTGAAAAGGATGTTGGAAACCAATAATCGTTATTTAAGAGTTACGAAATGTGTGTACATGCATGAATGTATCACAACTTTGCTATTCATGAGATTTCGTTTCTACGCTTTTCTACTGTAATTTTTAGACCTGTGAAATTTTTCTTGTATGAAACTGTCACTGTAGCGGAAACTGCTGTCGTAAATATTTTGGTAAGAAAGCTAAGTGACCCTTGACGTAATGCGCTGTAGGCGCCCAGCTATGAGACAGTCGCATGGTAAAAGAAGCCTTGTCTTTCAGAGGCACAACAAAAAAAAAAGGGAGGAGCACAATTAGACATTTCCCTTTACAGGAATTGCAT
This sequence comes from Schistocerca cancellata, assembly GCF_023864275.1. Lineage (NCBI taxonomy): Eukaryota > Metazoa > Arthropoda > Insecta > Orthoptera > Acrididae > Schistocerca > Schistocerca cancellata. The sequence goes on from NC_064629.1 coordinate 912,965,491, forward strand.
ACATAATTTTTCAACGACTTGTTAACTTTTTTGTCAGAGTAAGTTTTTGTGATGCATCACTCTAGGGTTAAGATCTGCTAAGCCAGTTTTACTACGGATTTATTTTTCTTGTTGCTGCTCTTTGGCTCAAATTAATTGTAATGTTGCATTTGCTTTGCTAATTTAGATATACTGCTGCTTGCTATGCCAATTTGCATTTTTTGAATTGCTGTTTGTGTTAATTGTTTTGTGCTGCTGCATTGCCTTGTCCCTTAGTTTATACACCTGAGCTCAGTAGATTTAAGTTAGCTTAAGATGGGGTAGGCTATATAAGAGAATGAGTTGTGATGAATTGAAAGAAATGCATTGAGAAGTTATATGAAAAAGATTTGGGACAAAATGAGTATTGTACAATGAGAAATAATTATTTTGAATGACGTTATGAACCAAACAGTAGGGTTTGGGGACAACAGGTATAGATAGGACTTTTTGGGAATAATGATGAACTAAGGGATATCTCCGAAAAATAAAGAAAGTTTTGTTAGCGAATCAAATACGATAAATACAGCCGTAAAACAAACTCTGTGCTTTCCTTTTGTGTTATCCCGCTATGTATTTGTGCACTTCCTGTCTTTATATGTTTATCTGATATTTATCTGTTATTTACTGTGTAAAGATTTATTCTGTTTTGTTTTAATGCTCATGTGTGAAATTGATGTTTCGAAAGCTATTCTGATCTTTTATGTATTTACTTATGTCATAATTCCTGTAACACTGATGTATATGTTTATTTGTATTCTTTTGTAAAGCCTGTATTACTACAAATGTTATCTGTATTATTATGTTCTTTAATGATGTATTCTGTATCTTTATAATTGTATTCTTATGTCATAAAATTGTAATTCACACCAGTTCATCAAATTAAGTAACTTGTAGGCATTAATTTCAGTGCACACATTTCTGTTGGTCGTAGTGTATGCACAATGTGTGAAAAAAAGGGGACTGTTAGTGCTTGCAACTACTACTGTGAGGAATGATCAGGACTATCGTTATGGACTGTGAGAAAATTTTTGCTTTTTACCAACATTGTATCGATAAGTGTGTGCATTTGATATATTTGTTAGCGTTAATATAAAAAATTTTAACCAATATGTATTGGCCAATGCCCAAAACAATTTGTACAGTTTTTTGTGGGGAGCATGGGGGCTATGTAAGTAGGCTGTTTAGGTTTTTATGTTGGTAACGTCACGTAGCGTTCTTTATGAAAATCACTGACTGTGCTGTGTGCAATCTGTGGCTGGTTGGCATTGTTGAAATATTCGCTATTGTAGTGTTGGGCAGTTGGATGTGAACAGCACCTAGCGTTGTGAAGTTGGAGGTGAGCCGCCAGCAGTGGTAGATGTGGGAAGAGAGATGGCAGAGTTTTGAGAGCGGACGATGTGGACATGTGTCCGCCAGAAAAAGGAAATTTGTGAGACTGGATGTCATGAAATGATATATATATTATGACTTTTGAACATTATTAAGGTAAATACAGTGTTTGTTCTCTATCAAAATCTTTCATTTGCTTACTATTCCTTTCAGTAGTTGGTGCCTTCAGTAGTTAGAATCTTTTACTTAGCTGGCAGTATTGGAGCTCGCTGTATTGCAGTAGTTCGAGTAACGAAGATTTTTTTGAGGTAAGTGATTAATGAAAGGTTTAGATTTTGTGGGGATTATTGAAAGTCAGATTGCGTTGAGCTAAAAATATTGTGCGTCAGTTTAGTGTTGATCAGAATAAGTAAAGAGAGAAATATATGAGTACGTTCAGTTTTGCTTAGCTGTTTGAAAATCAAATAACGTAGAGGTTTACCAGCACAGTAATTCATAAATTTTTCTAAGGGGACGTTTCATTAACTGTGGAATTGACGTATAATTGCAAGAAAATAAGGCGTGCTCTATCAGGTGGGTACAATTTTCTCAGTCAGTATTAGAAGTCACAGATAAATGGAAAATCGGCAACAAAGCACACATTTCCTATAACATTAAGTTCAGACTTTTGTCGCCATAAATACTTGGTGAAACCCTATATTTGTTCCCAAGACACCAGTGCCAGAATTATACCGATGGCAGAGGATGATAATCTGAGTAGTTTCAGATAAATAGTTTAAAAAAAGGTAATGTCTTTGGCCCAAGCCCTTCACCGGGCTATTGGCTTGACTATAGGTAGAGTGGATTCTTTCATCGCCGCGCACCTGTACCTGGAGGGTGGCGATCACATAACCCCAGCCGCATCTTACCTCCCGGTACTCCCTTAATAGCAGGCTGTGTCGACCTGCGGCCCTCCAGGAGCGGCTGAAACGAGTCAAAGTCCCCACCGGCTGTTGATGAATAGGGTGCTCAGAAACAGCCTGGAAAGCTTGTATGGGCGGTTCGAATAGTTCAGATGGGTCTGAGCACTATGGGACTTAACATCTGAGGTCATCACTCCCATAGAACTTAGAACTACTTAAACCTAACTAACCTAAGGACATCACACAGCCGGCCGGAGTAGTCGTGCGGTTCTAGGCGTTACATTCTGGAACCGAGCGACCGCTACGGTCGCAGGTTCGAATCTTGCCTCGGGCATGTATGTGTGTGATGCCCTTAGGTTAGTTAGGTTTAATTAGCTCTAAGTTCTAGGCGACTGTAGACCTCAGAAGTTAAGTCGCATAGTGCTCAGAGCCATTTGAACCAAGTGACATCACACACATCCATGCCCGAGGCAGGATTCCAACATGCGACCGTAGCAGTCGCGCGGTTCTGGACTGAAGCGCCTAGAACCGATCGGTCACCACGGCCGGGGTATGGGCGGTGTACAGTAGGTTGTGCTGAGGAAAATCTGTTAAGAAAAAACCTTCGATAGCTGCCCCGTTTCCGAGTTAATCAGCATTGGCGTCAGCCAATCGCACCTTTAGGCGCCTAAATTCAAGTGGCCCGCCACATACAATTAGTGTCAGTTGTTCTCATAACGTAGATGATAGCGTGCGAGACTGTGCAGTCTTTGCCTCGGGTTCGATTGTTACTACCGTCCTATATCCAATTCTTGTATCGGTCTCTTGTTCGGTTTTAGGAAACCAAAGGGAGAACACATCTGGCGACACCGTCTCTGGCTGCCCGCTTGAACTTGTGAGCGCGACGGCCTCATTGGCTAACTTAAATTATAATTAACTCGGAGACGGTGCAACGTACCGAATTTTTTTCTTAAGAATTATTTGCCAGCATATCCTACCCTGAAACCCATTACCAAGCTTTTCAGTCTGTTTCTGACCAACATGTATAACTTTTCAACTGACGAAAATGGTACGCCTTGTAGCAAGAAGACGATAAACAGTTTCTACACGGCCCAGTCACATTATTGTGACCACCGCCAATGTCTGACATCGACGTTAATAAACACCCACAGACGACAGGTGGCAGCACTAGCAGTGGAGGTTGTGTAAAAGCGTGCCCGAGTTGTAGGGAAGCAGCCTGCTCACGCCGTATATAATTCACGTCAGTCTTTCCATTGTGTGCCAGCCAGTCCGCTGTAACTAGCTCTGACGTCATAAATGTTGCGCAATACTTCAAAAATCAAGTAAATAACCTGAAACGTTTCTAGTATGTCAGGAGTTCAAATGGTTCAAATGGCTCTGAGCACTATGGGACTTAACATCTATGGTCATCAGTCCCCTAGAACTTAGAACTACTTTAACCTAACTAACCTAAGGACATCACACACATCCATGCCCGAGGCAGGATTCGAACCTGCGACCGTAGCGGTCACGCGGTTCCAAACTGACGCGCTTAGAACCGCACGGCCACACCGGCCGGCAATATGTGTTGAATATCAGTTCAATAACTTAACCATTTTCGAAATTTGGATGTTTTTCTGTAAAAATCATTGGCGCAACAGAGAAGACCTAGAAACTTAAAAATTTATATTTAGATTCCTTTTGCATAATAATTTAGTAGAAACAGTATTCTGGACAATTTTAGTTGAAATTCATGATTTTTCTGGTTTTTGTCTTAGAAATTAAAGAAGCAAGATAGATTAAGTAGGCGAATAAATAAGGCTAGGATGTTTAAATTTAAGTAGAAGGGAGATCCGCTATAATCATAACGATGTGAGAAGTTTCAACTGAATAACTATAAAACTATAGCGATAGCCTATCTCCAAAGGGCAAGTTCAGAGCTCGTCTACTGCGTGTAGTGTAATTAAATTAATTCTCTCGCCCAAATTATTTGACTTAGCCACGTCAGACTTTTATTATGACTACTTACCTGAGTGCTGGATGCACATTTAAATTGAGAGCTTCATCGGCCATCAGCAAAGGAAGCGATGATTTATTCAATAACTTAAAGTGGTGCATTACTAGTCCAGCGGCTAGTCGGTAGAGCGGAATTGATCAGGCGTTCCCTTAGCCGTCCGCACCGCGGCTTCATATATAAGAACGCTGCGCGAGAGAAGGAAAGCCCCAGTTCTCTCCAGACGCTGAATAGCACACATCACCTGTGTCGGGAGCCGGGTCGCGTCGGTATCATTGCTATAAACAGCCTCGGATGCCGTAATAGGTTACTCGGGACGCGCGTAACCATGAAATCGTTTTCGAGTGAAGTGTTAATTCGGGGATGACTTTAATGATCTATGTTCAGTTTGCGTATGTCGTAATTTCACGTGCCGTCGCGGGACAGACATTCTACCATTATTTAGCGTGGCGTTTGATGAACATTATCATCAAATTATGGCGAGCATTCACTTAAACATTTAATTTGAACAGTTATAGTTGCATCAGCGCATTAGACTCTGAACTGCTCTGGTAGTTGGATTGTGTGGATTCTTTTTGGTCCATGACTTTCAGAATATAGTGAACCTTTTATAGAGAATCGTTTTTAATTATGAATCCCAGACAATCTCCTAATTCCTCAGAGCTATAAGCTGTAGCTCTAAGTGTATTTCTCAGATGAAGTAGGCACTAGGAATTCTAATTACAGGCTTCACGTTTTGCTAATCACTTTCTGGTTGCCAATATTGTAGTTCGAGAGCCAGTGTTGAGAACAGCAAAAGACTGCATAAATAATAGGAACATTTTTATAACAAACAATTCCACCTGCCGCCGCACAGGGTGACGCGGGAAACAGTGCACTCCTTGTCGTAATGCGAAAACGGAGTGATTTATCTGACTTAAGAAACGGCATGATTATTTGCATTCGGGAAAAGGGAGAAGCATTTCCAAAATGGCTAAATTTCGCGTGCCACCGCGGTTAAAGTATATCGTGCATTGCCAAAATGGCGGTATCCAAAACTGGCGTCTACGCAACTTAGAAGGGCCGCTGGATGACAAGGGTGAACGGAGGATGTGTAGATGTGTGCGGACGAAGAGATGTGCAATTGTTGAGCAACTGACCGCCCAACCAAGGGGCTGCTAACAGGGTCGCCTCAACAGCCGTTCAGCAAACTTTGCTGCGGGCATCCGCAGCGGGCTTCTGGTACAATAACCCATGCTGACTGCTGTTCATCTGTAATGAAGGCTTGTATTTGCATGCAATTACCGCAACTAGACTTTCACTGAGTGGCGGCAGGTGGCCTTTTCAGTTGACTAACGTTTTATGCTCCATCGGTGTGAAACGTCTGAAACCAAACGCCCTGCAACAATCATCGGATGGATCTAGGCCGCAGAATTGATCATTATGGGTGTTTAGATGATTTCTTGGCATTCCCTGGGTGATCTCGTAATTCTGGAAGGCCCAGTGGATCAAAACAACCATGCATCTATCCTTGGGGACAATGTCCACCATTCAGTTTGTTTTTCCTCGGCATGATGATATCTACCAGCAACACAATGTAGCGTGTCACACAGATCGCAGTGTACCTGCGTTGTTCGAAATGGAACTGTGTGAGTTTGAAGTACACTTCTGGTCACCAAACTCTCATGATTTAAACGCAATCGAGAATTTATTGGGACCACTCATATTGGGCTCTTCGGGCTATGGATCCTCAACCGACGAACCTATCACATCTGGCCACGGCACTCGAATCGGCATGGTTCTACACTCCTGGAAATGGAAAAAAGAACACATTGACACCGGTGTGTCAGACCCACCATACTTGCTCGGGACACTGCGAGAGGGCTGTACAAGCAATGATCACACGCACGGCACAGCGGACACACCAGGAACCGCGGTGTTGGCCGTCGAATGGCGCTAGCTGCGCAGCATTTGTGCACCGCCGCCGTCAGTGTCAGCCAGTTTGCCGTGGCATACGGAGCTCCATCGCAGTCTTTAACACTGGTAGCATGCCGCGACAGCGTGGACGTGAACCGTATGTGCAGTTGACGGACTTTGAGCGAGGGCATGTAGTGGGCATGTGGGAGACCGGGTGGACGTACCGCCGAATTGCTCAACACGTGGGGCGTGAGGTCTCCACAGTACATCGATGTTGTCGCCAGTGGTCGGCGGAAGGTGCACGTGCCCGTCGACCTGGGACCGGACCGCAGCGACGTACGGATGCACGCCAAGACCGTAGGATCCTACGCAGTGCCGTAGGGGACCACACCGCCACTTCCCAGCAAATTAGGGACACTGTTGCTCCTGGGGTATCGGCGAGGACCATTCGCAACCGTCTCCATGAAGCTGGGCTACGGTCCCGCACACCGTTAGGCCGTCTTCCGCTCACGCCCCAACATCGTGCAGCCCGCCTCCAGTGGTGTCGCGACAGGCGTGAATGGAGGGACGAATGGAGACGTGTCGTCTTCAGCGATGAGAGTCGCTTCTGCCTTGGTGCCAATGATGGTCGTATGCTTGTTTGGCGCCGTGCAGGTGAGCGCCACAATCAGGACTGCATACGACCGAGGCACACAGGGCCAACACCCGGCATCATGGTGTGGGGAGCGATCTCCTACACTGGCCGTACACCACTGGTGATCGTCGAGGGGACACTGAATAGTGCACGGTACATCCAAACCGTCATCGAACCCATCGTTCTACCATTCCTAGACCGGCAAGGGAACTTGCTGTTCCAACAGGACAATGCACGTCCGCATGTATCCCGTGCCACCCAACGTGCTCTAGAAGGTGTAAGTCAACTACCCTGGCCAGCAAGATCTCCGGATCTGTCCCCCATTGAGCATGTTTGGGACTGGATGAAGCGTCGTCTCACGCGGTCTGCACGTCCAGCACGAACGCTGGTCTAACTGAGGCGCCAGGTGGAAATGGCATGACAAGCCGTTCCACAGGACTACATCCAGCATCTCTACGATCGTCTCCATGGGAGAATAGCAGCCTGCATTGCTGCGAAAGGTGGATATACACTGTACTAGTGCCGACATTGTGCACGCTCTGTTGCCTGTGTCTATGTGCCTGTGGTTCTGTCAGTGTGATCATGTGATGTATCTGACCCCAGGAGTGTGTCAATAAAGTTTCCCCTTCCTGGGACAATGAATTCACGGTGTTCTTATTTCAATTTCCAGGAGTGTACATTCCTGTTGGTATCTTCACGAACTGCTATAGTCGCAGGTTCGAATCCTGCCTCGGGCATGGATGTGTGTGATGTCCTTAGGTTAGTTAGGTTTAAGTAGTTCTGAGTTCTAGGGGACTGATGACCATAGATGTTAAGTCCCATAATGCTCAGAGCCATTTGAGCCATTTTCTTCACGAACTTCACTGACTCTCTTCCTGCGTGTGGCGCAAAGATCTGCGCTGCAAAATGTAGTTCTTCAGGCTTTTGACAGATGGTCACATTAATGGCACTGGACAGTACAATTGCGCGAAATACCATACCAAATATCTTCTAAATAGGACGGCTGCTATTGCGAAAATTATCTCCGGGCGTTTGAGTAGTTTTATGATCACTACAGCCTGTTGTAGAACACAATCAATTAATGTCTGCATGTTCCTCTAATGAGTAATGCTCCACCTTCCTTAACCAGGCATGAACTGTGAGCAGCGGTGAACTGGAAACATCACAGATGACTGTGTATTGTTTCTCAAGGTAGCGCCATCAATGTTGTCGTGGCGATAGTTTTTGCCTCAAATTCACACACACACCCACTGCTCATACTTCGTCCAGTCTGAGATATCATTTGGTTCTACTGATTCACTGTTTCAAAATACTCTACCATCTGTTATTGTGGACCTTAAAATTTGAAATGTCCAGCATTTTTTCAATATAAAATATAAGAAACAACTATAGTAGTTTCTCGTAAGATCCCTGTGATCAGCTCAGAAAACAAAAAATACTGACTCTACAAATTTTGCATTTTCGTTTACATTTACATTTACAGTTTCTTCAAAATACATCACTCCAACATCGCCGCATTTGTTCTAATATTCGTGCAGGTTGTCAAATCGATCCCGTAAATCTTTATCAGAAACGGCCACGAGTTGTCTTGTCTCTTATTTCTCCTGCCAGTTTTATCTTTATCGGTGGAACAGAAATCGGTAGGAGTGAAGTCGGCCAAGTGGTACGTGTTATTCCGTATAATTGCGATACTCACAGTAAGGTAGTTTTCAACCAGTATTCACATATTTCCAAGGGCGAGACAATGCAGCAAACACTACTGGTTCACTTAAGTCACTGAAAGTTTTTGCTCCTGAAAGGCTGCTAAAGATTTTACCTTCAGAACCCTTTTCTGAATATTTGTTAAGAATTACGATACGTAACTACACTTACCGTAATGTTAGGGTCGTTGGAAAAGAAAACAGCTTGAGGCTGTAAAACTGCTGAAGAGATCGTGATGTCATTGCATGGGAAAGAATGTGTGGTTTTTGTAAGAGCTCTGGGGCATCAAACTCGCCCCTGGAAGGACGTGGAGACGCGCCCGTGTGACGACAGAGCAAGCACGTGTACGATTCGACTGACCACTGCACTTAGTAGTGATCAGGACACAGAAACAGAGGATTAGAAACAAGAGTAAGGGGGTGTAGTGCGTTTCTATACACCGGAAGGAGTGCAGAGTACGGATACTCATCGAAGAGCACTGCACGTTTGATGAAAGGAACAAGAAGTGCTACAAGTGAATTAAGGATGGACAAATGTTATTGGGTGATGACGCATGATATGGAAGGCTTCACTGCATTACCGATGCCATTCCCCAACATGATGTCACCTTTATTGAAGACCGACGAGTTACGGTGATAGGCATTGCTCCACAGATCGGGTAGAGCAACGGAATCGGGGCGGATATGCCACTACTTAATCTAACTGAAACTAACTTACGCTAAGGACAACACACACATTCATGCCCGGGGGAGGACTCAAGCCTCCGACAGGGGAGCCGCGAGAACCGGGGCAACGCGCCGTGACTGCGCGGCTACCCCATGCGACAGTTGCTAGATCGGTTACTGCTGCTACTGTAAGTAGGCTGTTTATATTTTCTTATTGGCAACGTTACGTAGCGCTCTGTATGAAAATCACTGGCTGTGCTGTGTGCAGTATGTGGCTAGTTTGCATTGTTGTCTGCCATTGTAGTGTTGGGCAGCGGCAGCTGGATGTGAACAGCGCGTAGCGTTGCGCAGTTGGAGGTGAGCCGCCAGCAGTGGTGGATGTGGGTAGAGAGATGGCGGAGTTTGGAAATTTGTAAGACTGGATGTCATGAACATGTATATTATGGTTTTTCAACACTATTAAGGTAAATACATTGTTTGTTCTCTATTAAAATCTTTCATTTGCTAACTATCCCTATCAGTAGTTAGTGCCTTCCGTAGTTTGAATCTTTTATTTAGCTGGCAATAGTGGCGCTCGCTGTATTGCAGTAGTTCGAGTAACGAAGATTTTTGTGAGGTAAGTGATTTGTGAAAGGTATAGTTTAATGTTTGTCTGGGCCATTCTTTTGTAGGGATTTTTGATAGTCAGATTGCGTTGCGCTAAAAATACTGTGTGTCAGGTTAAGCACAGTCTGTCAGGTTAAGCACAGTGTGTCAGGTTAAGCACAGTTATGTATAATTGTTGAAAGTGGTCGTTTCACTACAATGGCAAGCTATAAAGATTTAAGTGAGTTTGAACGCGATGTTACAGTCGGCACATGAGCGCTGGGTCACAGTGTCTCGGAGGTAGCGATGAAGTGGGGATTTTCCCGTACGACCATTTCACCAGTGTACCGTGAATATCAGGAATCCGGTAAAACATCAAATTTCCGACATTGATGCGGTCGGAAAAAGATCGTGCAAGAGCGGGACCAACGACGACTGAAGAGAATCGTTCAACGTGACGGAAGTGCAACACTTCCACAAATCGTTGCAGATTTTAATGCTGAGGCATCTACAAGTGTCAGCATGCGAACCATTCAACGAAGCATCATCGATATGGGCTTTCGAAGCCGAAGGCCCACTCGTGTACCCTTTATGATTGCACGACACACAGCTTAACGCCTAGCCTGGGCCCGTCATAACCGACATTGGACTGTTGATGATTGGAAGCATGTTGCCTGGTCGGACGAGTCTCGTTTCAAATTGTATCGAGCGCATGGACGTATACTGGTATGGAGACAGCCTCATGAATCCATGGACCTTGTATCCCTGTATATCAGCAAGGGACTGTTCAGGCTGGTGAAAGCTGTGTAATGGTGTGGGGTGTGTGCAGTTAGTGATACGGGACCGCTGATACGTCTAGATACAACTCTGACACGTGTCACGTACGTATGCATCCTGTCTGATAACCTGCATCCATTCATGTCCATTGTGCTTTCCGACGGACTTAGGAAATTATGCTGGACAATGCGACACTCCACACGTCCAGTATTGCTACAGAGTATCTCTAGTTACACTCCTCCAAGTTTAAACACTTCCGCTGACCACCAAATCCCTCAGATATGAATATTATTGAGCATATCTGGGACGCCTTACAACGTGCTGTTCAGAAGAGATCTGCTCCTCCTCGTACTCTTGTGGATCTATGAACAGCCCTGCAGGATTCATGGTGACAATTCCCTCCAGGACGAATTCAGACTTTAGTCGAGTCCTTGCCACATCTTGTTGCGAAACATCTGCGTGCTCGCCGGGGCCCTACACGATATTAGGGAGGTGTACCAGTTTCTTTGTCTCCTCAGTGCATATGACAGGTAGTCACGTGCGTTAGCTTGTGCATATCGTACCTCAGACTCAATTTTCAAGTAATTTTTAAGCACAAAACAGTTTTAATAGTTGGTTGATCGATTTAGGGCAGGAGACTAAACAGCCGGTTCATCGGTCCCATCGGATGAGGGAAGGATGAGGAAAGAAATCCGCTATGTCCTTTCGAAGAACCATACCGGCATTTGTCTGAAGCGATTTAGGGAAATCACGGAAAACCTAAATCATGATGGCCGGACGCAGGTTTGAAACGTCGTCCTCCCGAATGCGAGTCTAGTACGCCACCTCGCTCCGTCAGTTTTGATAGGCCATTGCAGGAACATCCAGTTAATTTGTATCTTTAGGATGCCCACTCGAGGGTCCCGTATGACATTTCTTTCTTTATTAATTTTGTAACACATTATTTTCTTTTGGCATTACTACACAGCAATGTGGAAAATAGTCTCTAATTCGAAAAGTATGTCATGAAATGAATAGAAATATCTACTGTCTTTCACAGTATGCGTGTCCCATTGACTCGAAAACATCTTTGTGGTTAGAATTTTGAGTAAATTAACATTACGTTCAAACAGATCATAATGGATCAGAACAGAATGGAATGGAACGGTTCGGAATGAAGCGGAACGGATCAGAACGAAATGGAGTTGACCCAAATTGAACAGAACAGACTGGAAACGATTGGCGCTGAATAGATTGGGACGGAACAGAACGGATTTGAATTTAACGGCATGGAACGTAATTACTACGTAACGGAATGGATCAGAACGGAATGGAACAGATCGAATCAGAACAGATTAGAACCGATCGCAATAGAAAATATCGGATCAGAACGAGTTTCTTAAATGGTCTGCGTGAATGCTTTTTCAGTCACTTATATTTTTTCAGCAGTATGTGTGAATTACATTCCGACTCAATGGGTTCAAATGGAATATGGAAGATCCAATTAAATATCAGAGGCACTGATGTGAATTCAACATGCATATGACCGTGAGACCTCAAGTTCTGATTTGCACTGCATTCATCTCTTCTCAGTGGCAATATATACAACTTGAGGCTTCCACCAGACAAGAGTTTGCTGTCAGGAAACCATGGACAGGCTACAACAAATTGTCAATAGCATGAGCGTTGTAAGTGAGATGTGGCTCTTTAAATAATGTAATTATTCCACACGATTTATCATTAAAAATAATATGGATTCATGTACTTTTATTTCCATTTCTACTACAGTACTCACTAGTTTCACCTGTGAAGCCATTCTGAAACATGAACATTGTGGTGTCACCGCCAGACACCACACTTGCTAGGTGGTAGCTTTTAAATCGGCCGCGGTCCGCTAGTATACGACGGACCCGCGTGTCGCCACTGTCAGTAATTGCAGACCGAGCGCCACCACACGGCAGGTCTAGAGAGACGTACTAGCACTCGCCCCAGTTGTACAGCCGACGTTGCTAGCCATGGTTCACTGAGAATTACGCTCTCATTTGCCGAGACGATAGTTAGCATAGCCTTCAGCTACAATTGCTACGATCTAGCAAGGCGCCGTATTCAATTGCTATAATACTTCTGTATCATCAAGAGCAATGTTCTACAAATGTGGATTAAAGTTAAGTATTCCAGAAGCTACGTACTTTTCTTTATAGCATTCATTCCGTATCCTGTTTCAGACCTCACGCCAGACTGCTTGAGTTTATCGCGTGCATTTCGGTCTTCTCTAGCTATACAACAAACATATTCATAAACTGACAGGGTGATCAATAACTGAACGACTGAGACACACGGCAGCGTAACAGTATGAGTTAAGCTTATTATCAGACATCAGTGACAAAGACGAAACGTAGGTCCAAACAGTAACTAAATCACCAATATGCATTGTAAAGACATCCTTGAGCATATTTTTATATTTTAATGTGGCTTCACAGGCGACGTTTTTCACGAATTCCCACTGAATTGAAAAAGTATTTCTAATCTATGTCATAAAATCCAGTGTGGAAACAAGATTCTACTTAAATTATTTTTTTCCCGTTGGCCTAATCGCAACAAAAACAAAAGACGTAGTCGTGTGGAGCTCTGGACAATTGAAATGAATGGCACTCGTAAAAAGAGGATTCGAAGCGTTGTAATGTGCGATCCGCACTGCAGTCAGCAATCAACTTGATGTAAGCGGCTCGTGGGCTGGGATCCACTGACTGACAGAGCACGCCTTTGATGTGCAGCTGCAACCGCACGGCAGTTGAGCGTGCAATTGGACCCACACCGATGTGAACTTCGCAGAGCGCGTTCGAATGGACTACTGCCTCTGTGAGCAGTGAAACAACGGTGCGGTATTCACGCGCACACCCCAGCGCCCACTGTTAATCAACGTAGTGGTGCTGACAGCTCAAAATTGCTGTATCGCACAGCCAGTAGTAACAGTACTTGCATTTCACTCGCACGTAACTTCACTTACAGCTTGATGAAATAAAAAATTACCATCAGAGTAAACAATTGATTCAGTACTAACACGATGATGAATGGCTATGCTCGAACGTCATGATCTTCTGATTAGACAAAGATATTCAGCTACTCCACTCTCTTACCACTCTGTCATAGCTGCGGAGAGAAAAAAAAAGAAAGGTATGGAAACAGTGTAAATGTATGTGGTACGGTAAAACAGATATGGTAAATATATAAAGTTTCGATATAATTTCCCTGATGGTCGTCATGGCTAATAATAAGAGTGAGTTCAGGACGAAAGAATTATTTTATGCATCGCGGGTCCACTCTCGCACCATGTAGTATACCTCTCCATCAAAACAAAACTTTTAGGTGCCTACTGGTTCTTTGATTGGTCCAAACATACGAGAATTTCTTGGCAAAAGGTCTAGTGTGTACAGTTTATGCGAAAGACAATCGGACATAATGCCAGTGGCTGTTGTTACTCTTGTATGGGTCAAGCTGGTTACACCACAGTTTATATTGTTTCCATTTGATTGCTAAATGTAGATGATTTAGGAACTCTGAACATGATACACTAGTTGACCATGGTTCCTAGCGAAATTTTGTGATCCAAGATGGTGCCTTTGTCGTCTCAAAAGAAGGACGATGACTGTATTGTTTACTTCTTTGATTCGGGTGGTAGTGATGGATCGAGATTGCACCCAGGAGATGATCCTTGAAAGCTAGGCATCACCTTTTTTCAACGCTCGGCAGTAGTTGTGCAAACACATCAACACGTCACTGTTTTAGTTCAAGAGGCAGCCGCTGGCACACCCAATCTTCAGACACCTTCTGAAATTGAGGCACATGCACAGTGTGGTGGACTTAACCAGGACGATGTTTTGAAATGCTGCAATGTCATAGCAAGGTTTTCAACGGCTGTAGTCTTTCCTGGACACATAATGCGACATGCCTGAAACAGAAGAGCAGCATCTAACATGGATGTCATACCATATTCGAATGCCCATTTTAGTTCATATATTCACTACGCAAACAAACAGGCACCACCACGTAATCTATGGATTTACAGGGAGTCACTCAACCTTGCGCCATCTCTGTGACATAGTAGAACCAATCAGACGCCGTCCCCTGGCTTGAAAGTAGGAGCCTCACCAGTTTTACGACAATCAGACTTAACCCATGACGACAATGAAGGACGAAGTCATCAAAAACTTGAGACATTATATGAATATCATGCAGCTAGTTAACCAAGGACTTTTTATCCAGGTATCACAATTTTGACGACTATGAGATGGGTTTCAATAAGATTCACACTTTTACTAAGCAGAAACTGAGTAACAGAACCTATGTCGAATTGCTGGTGGAGTTAACATGTTCACATAGATCTTGTAGCAGCATTTGTACAAAAGTAGCTGATACAATTAGTGTACAAGCACAACAGACAAGGCGACGTGAATGAACGAAAGCCGTTCGTTGCTGCGAGAAGAAGTTTTGATAAAATGATTACAAGATGTTTGAACATTTTGCACTGTCATCTAAATGACTGTTTAATAAGGACTTGTGGAGGGACATGGAAAATTACGAAACAGTATCACTGCCTCACTTTGTTGGTTAGTTGATGAACATATTTCGTGTTTTCGTATGATGACTGTTCTGGAGAGGAAATAATCGACGGAAATCCAGAATACTGCTTGCGTTCACGAGATCCTGAAGCCTTAGACAGAGATACCCATGCTAATACAGTGCTTGATAAATTGTGAGAAACCCTCTGTACAGGTCAACATCACTCGTAGAGAACATAGAAAATGCTTGTGGACGCGAGTTTCTGGAAGTATGAGTATGGAGTTGATGAACATATTTCGCATAGATATACTACTAGACTGATGGATTCTCTTAAAAAATTTGTACATCATTGTTTTCTTTATACACACTATAACCTGAAGTAATACATCGGCATCTGATCTGAAGTTAGTTGTCGAATATATCATTGTGTAGGCAGGGATTGCACCATAAGAAAATAATTAAAAATGCAGGAATACTCGGAGATTATACACTATTTGTGCAAAACCTGACAAACACAATCAAACATTATGTGCTGCACTTCTGTTTGTGGATAAATGAGGTATTGTTTGACAACAAAATCGCTGTTCTCAAAAGGGAGTCAGTGGCATCCGTCGAATAACTGCGGCCATCCATCCTGAGACACTCTGGGCTGAAAAACAGTATTAGTTTTAACGTGGGGATATCAGGTGGCAGACTGAGATACATTCGAACATCCACGAATGATGTTACATAAAAATATCTCTTCCAGCTGATTAATTTATTGTTCAGCTGATGGATGAAGATGAAATGAAGATGCAGGGATAAGGTAGCTATTCGTTAATGACTGGTTTCGTTAATACAAGAACCTTTATCTGAGCGAAGAAGCACATTGGTTAGTGACACCAGACTCACATTCGTGTCGAATAGGTTTCAAATAAGGTTATAACAGTCTATTGTGTACATAGTTCTGCGCAGCAGACCGTATTATTCGTTCGGACCTCTTGATAGGTATGGAAGTGTGATAACGCATGTCAATCACATCACGATTACGGGCAGCATGGGGTTCACGCCTGAGCCTCAGGACGTGCGCTAGCAGCGCATGTCGGGTGTTTCAAGCGTCAACTTCGCGTCTTAATATCTCGGGATGTAATGGGAATATTGCGATGCAATCGACGCCATTGTGTATGTGCTTTGTCATGCCATGGATTGCTGAAGAAAAAATATAGGATGTCCATTTAAAAAAAACATAAGTTTGTGTTAAAAAACACATATGCTTTCGTTTTAGAATGTTTCCAAATATGTACATTCATGGGCCCCAGCCCTACATTGATACCGATGAAAGTCGTTTTACAATAGCTGTTATTGTTCCAGAGATATTTTGGGTGGACAAGATAGCAGGGACACCCTGTACATATATGGGGAGGCCAATGTCAAAACACCCAGACCCGTGAACAGGGGTCGACAAGGGCTTCGTGAACTTGCACCACTTATTGCTCGAATCGCCCGTTTCTGAGCCAAAAACATCCTTTGAGAATGGGAAGAGTTACCCCAAAATATAATACCATACGACGTAAGCGAATGAAAATAAACAAAGTAGTCTAATTATCGTGTCGAACGATCACTCGCTTCAGATACCGTTGGAATAGTAAAAATGTCAGTATTACGTCTTTGAACAATATCCTGAACGTGGGCTTTCCACGACAGCTTCCTATCAATCTGAACACTTAGAAATTTGAACTGTTCAGTTCCACTAATCATATGCCCGTTGAAACGTCAGGTTTTGTTGAATTGTGTGTTAGAAACTGTAAAAAGCGAGTCTTACTGTGATTTAGCGTTAGTTTATTTTCTACAAGTCCTGAACTTAGGTCATGTACTACGCTATTTGAAATCGAGCCAATGTTGTACACAACATTCTTTACTACCAAGCTAGTGTCATCAGCAGACAGAAATATTTTAGAGCTACCCTTAATACAAGAGGGCATATCATTTATATATATAAGAAACAGGAATGGCCTCAACACTGATCCCTGCCCCCCCCCCCCCTTCCCCCACTTGACAGTACCCCAATCCGACACATCACAGCCGTTATCAACAATGTGAATAGTGACCTTTTGCTGCCTGTTGCTAAATTAAGAGGTGAACCAATTGTGAGCTACTCCCCGTATTCCGTAATGGTCCAACTTCTGGAGCAATATTTTGTGATCAATACAATCAAATGTCTTCATTAAATAAAATAATATGCCTAGCGATCGGAACCTTTTGTTTAACTCATCCTGTACCTCACAAAGATAAGAGAATATAGCGTTTTTAGTTGTTAAACGACTTCTAAAGCCAAACTGTACATTTGATAACGAATCGTGTGATATAATACGATCAATTATCCTTACATGCACAGCCTTTTCAATAACTTTTGCAAACAATGATGGCACAGAAATAGGTATAAAATTATCTACATCTCCCTTTTTATAAAGCGGCTTTACTACTGAGTACTTTAATCGCTCGGGAAACTGACCATTCCAGAAGGAAAAATTACAAATATGGCTAAATACAGGTCTAACATGTGCAGCACAGTACTTTAATATTCTACTAGACACTCCATCACAACCACGAGAGCCCGTAGTCTTTAGTGATTTAATTGCTGACTCAATCTCCCTCTTGTCTGTATCACAGAAGAGTATTTCAGACATCAATCTCGGAAAGGCATTTGCCAAAAATGTTATATGATTCACTGTAGAAACTAAATTTTTATTTAATTCACCATCAATGCTCAGAAAATGATTGTTAAATACTGTACATATATCTGATTCATCAGTACAAGAAATATTTTTACTGAGAACTGAATTTATATCGTCGACCTTGTGCTGCTGACCAGTCACTTCGTTCATAACCGACAATATGGTTTTGATTTTACCCTGTGAATTAGCTATTCTATTTGCATACCACATACTCTTTGCCTTCCTAATAACATTTTTAATCTCCTTACAATACTGTTTGTAATGGGCTACTGTAGCTTGATTATGACTATTTCTAACATTTTAATATAATTCCCGCTTTGTTCTACAAGATATCCTTATCCCACTAGACAGCCACCAGGGCTGCTTATTACTGCTAGTACCCCGTTTAAATGGTTCTAATGGAAAGCAACTCTCGAAGAGCATGAGAAATGTGTTAGGGAAAGCAATGTATTTATCATCTATGCTATCGGCACTATAAACGTCCTGCCACTCTTGTTCCTTGACAAGGTTTAAAAAAACTCTCTATTGCTGTTGGATTAACATTCCTGCATAGTTTGTAATTAAATATGAGATTTGTTTGAGTACAAAAGCCTTTTAGTGTTAAAATTTGTCCATCATGGTCTGAAAGGCCATTCATGCTTTTACTAACAGAATGAGTATCTGGTAATGAAGAATGAATAAAAATATTGACTATGGCTATGCTACTGTTCCCCTGCAGCCTAGATGGAAAAAACACAGTCTGCATCAGATCATATGAATTCAGGAGATCTACCAACATCCAGATTCTTGCACCATCATACACAAAATTTATATTGAAGTCACCACATGTAACTAATTTCTGGTACTTCCTACAAAGTGAATCAAGATCCCTCTATAGCTTGAGCAAATGCTCTGAAGTCGGAGTCAGGGGACCTATAAAGAACAACAATTAGATGTTTAGTTTCACTAAATTCAACTGCTCCTGCACAGCATTCAAATATCAGTTCAGTGCAGGATCGTGATACGTCTATGGACTCAAATGGAATACTGTTTTTTACGTGCATAGCCACTCCCCCACCCCGCAAGGAACTCCTTGAAAAACAGCCAGCTAATCTGTGACCTGGTAACCTAACTGCATGGTCATTTGACACGCATGACGGTAAATAAATAACTACAAAATACAGTTACAAAGTTATTGCGTAAAATAATCAAGCGCAGTAACTGAGGTCTCATAGACTGATCATAAGTTAGGAGTAGCATAATTACAGAAGACGCACTGCCGTTGGAAAACCGTCTGTCCATCTTCTTCCCCCTCCCCTCCCCTTTTACTTCATCACCCTCTTCCTCTCCCTGTCTGTCCATCTCCGCGTCGCCCCTTCGCTCTCCAGGTTATCACCTCCATCCCAGTAAGATATTGCTGATTCTTACTTCCAAATAGTAAGTGATTTGTGTCCCAAGTTTGGTAGAAAACGATCCAGGGGTTTAGAAGGAATTACTTACCCACGAATGTGCCCACATACGCACGTGTCTCGTGTATTTCGTATATATTTAGCATATCTCACACATACTGGTACAAGTATTTCAACAGTATATCTAGTGAATTTTTACCTACAGTGTCGTTTTCAAGCAATTCATCGTTTATGACGTTGTATCTCTTGTCCTATGCCTCGTACAATAATATGATTTTGCAGGTACATTCAGCGACATACGTGGATATTCTATGCGCCATTAGTTGCGAATAGAGTTAGTAGCTACGAAATAACAAACTAAAACGTCATACACGATGAGGCATTTTTCACGCATCTCAGTGACTATGACGTCATATCTCCTGAAATGTGTGTCGTACAGTGATATAATATGGCAGGTACTTCATAGGTAGACTGACTGCCAAATACGTCACGAATACAGTTAGTAGTGAAGAACTGTTATATTAAAATGTCAAAACAACATGTCTCATCAGGTAGTTTTATTGCATAAACAGCGAAATTGTAATGAGCTATTAACTTTTTCCGTTTCATCATTATGTGGGGGTTATCACCAAGAATGAGTTTTCGCTAAGTGCTCTCATTCTCATATATATAATAGGGATTTGCATGATACATACATCCAATAGAACGTTGTGCGGTTAACGTTATGCAAATTATAGCATAAATGCAAAAAATAAGTGAACATAAAAACTCCTCTTAAACAGAGTGACTAAATTATGTACTAAAATCCATCTAAACACTATTTCAGCGTCTCTCCGTTTGAGTGGGCGTCAATATACATCTCAGTACACTAAGATCTATGTGGCAATGAAATTAGAGAAGAGCACTTCAAAAGAAATGTGTTTAATTACTCATGCTTAAAAACTAGCGCGCTTCAAGGATGCACCGCAGAAAATCGAAACAACTAAGAAACATACAGCTACTCCTGTAGCTGCATCCATAAATACTTATAAAAACTAATGTAGTCACAAGACACGATCATGTCTGAAAGATTTAGAAATATAAAAGTAAATGAGATATAAAACTGACCCTTTATCATTATGTAAGGAACACGATACGGGAGACCCTAAATAATAATGTACATGGCTGCATGGTTGTAACACTACATCTTCGCGCTCAGTTTACTTTAATAAGAGTCATGTAAACGGAATTCTTACCATTTGAATTAATTTCCCGGCCACTTCTGTTTTTTACATGAGCTTGAACTCCTTAGGTTACTATATTTTACCATGTGTTTAGAAAATAGCTCGTTGCATAAGTCTATACTTAGAACACAAGAATGCAGGATTTTATTGATAAAAATACTTCATTATCAACATTACTGGACTGATTTTCAAATGCTTCTAGTTATCCAAATGATTTCACTGTGACTAAGAAATCCATTGGGCCTTTTATAAGCACTAGGTGAAAACAACGTAAGTTTCTCACGTATTGCATTTCCAAAATTAGCTTTTCACTGCACATAACTTCACCTGCCAAGCACATGACTTGACCTTAATACAGTTTGGAAAAACAAAAACAAAAAATACTTGAAAAACACGGCTATTAAATTAATCAAAAAATGGTTCAAATGGCTCTGAGCACTATGGGACTTAACATCTATGGTCATCAGTCCCCTAGAACTTAGAACTACTTAAACCTAACTAACCTAAGGACATCACACAACACCCAGCCATCACGAGGCAGAGAAAATCCCTGACCCTGCCGGGAATCGAACCCGGGAACCCGGGCGTGGGAAGCGAGAACGCTAGCGCACGACCACGAGATGCGGGCAATAAATTAATCTTACGTATGCGATAACCAAAACTGTTTAAGAATAGTGGAAGTAAGCACAGAAAGCCTTCATCAAAATGACTTTCGACAAAAATCCATAAACTAAAAGTGAGGAGTTAATGTTAATAGGAAAAAGGAAATATTCTCAATTCGTATAAACAACAGTCGTGGGATATGTACCAGAACTGTCACAGAGAACTATTACCAACAATGTCAGGAATATTCACTAATAATTATGCACTGTGATGGAATTTCTAAGTATTAAGTAACAGGAAATTAACTGTTCATGGTAGTGTGATAAATACCACCATATCCCCAAGTATGTTCCCCCTTCAGAAATATGTAATACGTAAATTTGAAAAAAAGAAATGGAAGAAGTCTTGCGTAGTGGACAGCATAGAAAGTGTTGAGTCGTACCAAATGGAATTTAGCCACTCTGGAATGTCGATAATGCAGATTCACCAATTATGATTTCGCCAATAGTTCTTAGCTGTCATCTCAGACTATATTAGTGTGGCACACGAAATAGCGCACATGAATGCGATGTTTTATATTCGGAGAGCAAAATACTCACCAAGGCCGAAGTATGGAATACGAAAAACAGACAGGGAATGGCAAGAAAAGCATTTCTGAGAGAGAAATGTCTGCTAAGTTAGAATGTAAGTTAAATTCTTTGAAAACCTTGTATCAGGTTCTTTGTCTTGAGTGTAGCCTTCTACGGAAGTGAACATGCGTGAGCCGGCATTCTGGACGAGCGGTTGAAGGCGCTTCAGTCTGGAATCGCGTGACCGCTACGGTCGCAGGTTCGAATCCTGCCGCGGGCATGGATTTGTGTGATGTCCCTAGGTTAGTTAGGTTTAAGTAGTTCTAAGTTCTACGGGACTGATGAACTCAGATGTTAAGTCCCATAGTGCTCAGAGGCATTTGAAAATCGGTGATAAACAGTTGAGACAAGAGAATAGAAACATATGAAATAAGGTGCTGAAGAAGAATGCTGAAGGTAGATTGACAGAGCGGATAACTAATAAAGAGTTAGTTGTGGTGTGCAGTTCGAAGAATGGTTTTTCAGAACTCCTAGCTAGTCCGCCCTGAACAATCTTGTTCATTTCTGCATAGGTACTGCGGCCTAAAGCCATTTTAATCTGTATTCAAGCATTTGTCTCACTCTAAAATTTTTATCCCTTACATTTCACTCCATGACCAGATTAACGATTCCTTAGGATGTTTCCCATCAAACAATCCTCTCTTTTAGTGAAATTGTGCCCTAAATTTATTTTCTCCCATTTTGATCCAGTCTCTCATCACTATTTATTGCACCTAACCATTTAATTATGAACATGATAACACAGCAGTATTTCAAAAGCTTCTATTCACTTCTTGTCTGAAATACTTTGCGACCACAGTTCATTTCCTTTCAAGGCTATACACCTGACAAATGCTCTCCGAAATCACTTCGTAGTACCTAAATTTATAGTCGATGTTAACAAATTCCTCTCTTTCTGATATGTTTTCCTTCCTGTAGCCAGTCTGCATTTTATCACCCTCCCTCCTCCCTCCCTCCCCCCTCACCCCCGCTACTTCGAAATTCATCAGTCATTTTGTTACTCATATAGCAAAATTCATCAAATACTTTGTGACTCATTCCCTAACCCAGTTTCGACAAGATCAACTGATTTAGTTTGACTACATTCCATTAGTCTTACTTTACTTTTGTTGATAGTCATCTGACAACCTGTTTCCAAGGCACTATCCATTCTTTGCAACTGTTCTTCGAAGTCGTTTACCGCATCTGATAAGATTACTATGTAATTTTCTGGCATCAAAGTTTCATTTCTTCTCCCTTTAATTCCCTTCCGAAAATTCTCGTTTATTTTCTTTACTACTTGAACAACGTACAGATTGAATAACATCAGGATGAGTTCTCAGTCTCACTCCTTTTTCAGTTAATGATTCCCTTTCCTTATCTTCCACTTTTCTAACTTCGAACTACTTTCTGTGCTAGTTGTAGGTTACCTGTAGTTTCCTGTATTTTATCCCTGCTACGTTCAGAATTTCAAGGAAGGTATCGAGGTCGACATTGTCAAAAGCTTTATCTAAATAAACAAGTGCTTTAAACGCAGGTTTGCTTTTGTTCAGCCTATATTTTAAGATATGCCGTGGGATTTGTAGTGCCTCATGTGTCCCTACATTTCCCTGGAACCTAAACTGACCTTTTCCAAGATCAACTTCGTTCAGTTTTCTAGGCACTGTTGTCATAGCTGGCTCTCGAAAGAATTTAAATATTTCTGACCGTCTGTCATTTACGCCATGGGCTTTTGATTCTAGATAGATGTTCGAGTCCTCTGTAAAATCTATCTCACAATATGTCTTCTGTATCATCTTCATTTACTTTTCCCCTGATATTCAGACAGCTGTTTCTCTCTCCTGCACGGGTCTTTTGTAACTTTCAGACTGTCTGAATTATTTCTCCCTAGTCATGCATCTTTCTACAGTCTTGCATTAGTCCTCTAGCCATTTCTGCTTATCCGGTACTGAATAGAATTGGGAAGAAAAGTAATTTACACCACATCTCGACAAAAAGAAGAGATCATTTGTTATGACTTATTCTGAGGCATCAAAGAACAGTTAATTTGGTAATGAGAGGAAAGTGTGGGACGTAAAAACCGTAGAGGGAGACTAAGGCCTAACTACAGTGAGTACATTGAAACTGATGTAACTCCAGCAGTTATTCAACAATGATAAGACGCATAAGATAGGTTAGTATGAAAAACCCAATCGGACTAGTTTTCAGACTGAAGGCAATAACAACAGCAACAAGAACAGTAGACCATTTGCTTCTGCATTATATTATGAGCTTCTAAGTAGAAGTAAGCTACTTATTTACTTCTATGTGATTGATTTTGTAATTTAATCTTGAATTTTTTTGTGTGTGTGTGTGTGTGTATTTACGAAGCATAGTCTCACGTTTCAGCAATTGTGTAGTTACTCCAGCTGTAGCGCCACTGCCAATCTCCTATAACATACCAGCGACCGTTGTAGACAGCAGTAGTACAGCGAAGGTGATACTGGAAAAATGGTCCACTATTTAACTAAGCCAAAGTATGACATAATTATCTTAATGGATATAACTTATTACCCACTATCAAAATATGGCTGCCATACCCTTATCATAACTGTTGCAATTTATAATTGCCTTTGTTACTATAACTCATGACCAATAAAACAGTTGTCTGTAAATTTAGCCAAATCTCAGTGCTTGTCATCTATTACTCAAAATGTCCACCAATATCATAAAATTACTGCCACTATGTTTACATCACCTTATCCTAATGGCTATAACCCATGACCATAAAAGGCTGACCTCAAATCTTTGAACATGATACAGTCACTAGCCTTGTTATTGTGAAGCGTACTCCTCCCCAGTGGTCGTCTTTTCAGGGGTGTATTTGTTTCTGACTAGATTTTTATTGATGACAATGTGCGGCCACATCAAACAGCGTTAGTGACAGGACCTCTTAGAACGACATGATTTTCGTCGAATCGACTGACCTTCCCCTTTACCCTACGCAAATTCCATCTAGAACGAGTGGGATGCGCTGAGGAGACATACTGAAGCTCGCTCACAACCGCCAACGAACTTCCAGTAGTTGTGAACCGCGCTGGCGTTGGACTGGAAAGCCTTATCATAAGAACTGCTTCCCAGCCTTTGGTCAGCATGAGGGCATGTTCCAAGATGTGCACTGCTGCAGTTCTTTCCACGTACATTCCAAGTTTCATCGCGCTGTTACTTGGCAGCGACACATCATGCGAAAATTGCTTTCTACTTTAAGCTTTGCACACCGGTGTATATTTTTAATGTCGGTGACAGGCGTAGAACATCGCCGAAAACTATTCTAAACGTTTCTTCCAAAATTACTTTGAGCAGTTACTTCAGCGACCCACACGAATTGCAAATGATTGGGATAACGTACTTCACCTCACCGACAAACAGTCCTAAGAGAGCATCATGACGGATACAGGAATTAGTGACAACAGTATCGTTGTAGCGAGAATGAACTACGTAACGTTCAAAGCCACGAAACAACGACGTAGAATACGTCTATTTGAAAAGCAGATGAGACTTCGCTTGAGGCACTACTAAGAGATGGTCTCCCTTCCTCCTGAGCTAACTATGCAAGCGTAGACCAGATGTGCTTCAAGTTTTTTAAGAAATTACGTTGAAGAAAATTTACAGCTTTATAGCCAATAATTTATTAAGAGATTGTCCAGACCCTCCATGGCACACAAAACGGCTCACGACACTGTTGCAGATGCAACGAATAAAGCATGCCAGATACAGAAGGACGCAAAACCTCCGAGAAGGACAATGATTTACAGATGCTCGAAAGTTATCACTGACATAAATGCGAGAGTATTTTAATAGTTACCGCAACGAAACTCTGTCTCGAAATCTGGCACAAAATCCCAAGAGATTCTTGTAGTATGTAACTTATAGCAGCGGATAAAAGCCGTCGTCATTGCACGAACACAGTTTTCCGAAATTCCATCACCAAAAACGTGTAGTAAAAATTCAAGAATTTGAATTAAGAGCATTTGACAACGTAAGTAATCTAGAAGTAGATCCACTCG
The DNA here is from genome assembly GCF_023864275.1 of Schistocerca cancellata. Lineage (NCBI taxonomy): Eukaryota > Metazoa > Arthropoda > Insecta > Orthoptera > Acrididae > Schistocerca > Schistocerca cancellata. The sequence continues at coordinate 912,991,115 of NC_064629.1, forward strand.
GTGTAGAGAAGTAACTGAAAACACTTAATAAAGACAAGTGTTCCGGTCCAAATTATATACCAGTTGATTTCCTTTCTCTGTAAACTGATGAAACATCCCGTTTGTACAAATCATATACAACCGCTTGCTCGACGAGAGTCATTACCTAAGGACTGGAACGTTGCACAGGTCGCATCAAAACCCAACAAAGCAAAAAGAGAAATAATAGCTGTATTTCTTTTCCTTCTATCTTGGAGCCTTCGTCGCGCGTCACGTGGGTTCGGCCGTGTTACTATTGATTTGGCAGTGTTAGTTGCAGAGGGTGGCCGGATCCCTTCCTGCCGCCTCCCCGAACCCCCGGGACGGAGTAAGTGTTGCATACCTGCCTGCATCTAGTGTAAGCCATGGAATAGTGCGAAATTTTTAAATGTCTGCGAGTCGTGTAACTGAGGCGGAACGTGTGGATCAGCCCAGTATTCACCTAGCGGGACGTGGAAAAGCCGCCTAAAAACCACATCCACGCGGGCTGGCATACCGGCCATCGTCGTTAATCCACCGGGGGGGATCCGAACCGGGGCCGACGCGCCTGCCCATGAAGCAGAGCATTAGCGCTCTCGGCTACCCTGGCGCGTAGAAACAATCGCTGCCTGATAGACCCATACCAATGACACCCATTGGATGTAGGATTTTGGAACTTAAACTGTGTTCAAATACTCTGAGAAGAACAAACTGCACAGTTACTGAAACTACCATTCTTGTGTAACAAAACTGGTTCTTTATTCACACGAAGTAATGAATGCAATGGACATGACATTTCAAGATGATTTTGTATTTACAGATTTCAAGAAGGCTTTTGACCCTGTTCCTCACAATATTGTCTAGTTGTGAGATTGGATTCGTAATTTCCTTTCACGAAATCCACAAACAGTTGTAATTAATCGGAAGGCGTCTAGAGAAACAAAACGTTTTATCTGAGATTACCAACGATATGTTATACGGCCCCTGCAGTTCATAATCTGTATAAGCCATCTGGGAGACAATCTGAGCAGCTTTTTAAATTGTCACGTAGAAGAAGGTGTAATTAGATTAATGACGAACGCTAATTTTACTTAACGAAGGTTTATTCAGCACTTGTCCATGCAAGAGCGCGGAGCGAACTGCCTCCGGCCAGAACACATACGGTATATATACAGTTACAGAACATTCCAGAACAATGATACTTCACATTCGTTGATAATTTTAGAATGTACTCGAACCGACTATAGAAATTAAAATTTCGGGGGGGGGGGGGGGGGGGGGTTAGGTAGGTTTTGAATTCAGGATCCTCCATACAACAGTCTAGCCTCATAATTACTACACAATGGTGACTGAGACAATATTGCTTGCCAATGATGCTGTCATTCACTGTCTAGTAAATTCGTCAGAAAATCAAAACTAATTGCGAACTGATTTAGACGAGGTATCTGGAGGTCGCGAAAAGTGGCAGTTGATTCTAAACAATAAAAAGTGTGGGATCCTACACAGGAGTACCAGGAAAAATTCGTTAAATTACACTATAGATCACACGTATTTAAATGTTTTCGATTAAATTAAATACCTAGGGATTGCAATGAAGTGAATACACCTAGCTGCATACAGGCGTTGATATAAGTCAGTGGGGACAGTTGAAAATGCATGCCCCGACCGGGACTCGAACCCGGGATCTCCTGCTTACATGGCAGACGCTTTTTTTTTTATCGTTGTGTTTGGTCGTTGCGAACGTCACATGACATCCGTTCAAGTTCGTTGTTGATCCTTTCACTCACAAAGGGAGGCCACGACGTTTGGAACGCGGATTTACTGCAAACTTCGTACACTCGTAGTAAGCAGTAGCGCATAGTTCTCGAGCGTTATTGGGAAAATCGCAAGATAATTTCGGTCATCAAATATACATCTGTCCGTGGCCAGTTTTACCATGAAGCGGTTACAGCCGAGAGGTGCCGGCACGGTAGCTCAGCGTGTTCAGTCAGAGCGTTAGCTACCCTGAACGAACGGATCATCGAACAAACTAAACGAATTGAATAAAAACTCCCTCGATACAATTGGAAACAAGTATGGGGAAACGTCTCGGAAAACGTGTTGCCTAAACATGCGAAGGAGACGTGGTACAAAATAGTTAACAGAACGGTACCAACCAACCAAAGACTGGCGAAGATAAAACTTGTCCCAAGTGACAAGTGCGACGTATATGCCATGACCGACACCCTCGAGCACCGAATCACCTGCGAGAATGCCATCAACATCTGGGAAGCGTGCCAGCATTGGTGGCCCACGTCAACAGAACGGCGCCGGGAAGCATCACAGTGGAAGAAATCACCGCCCCAGACTGCAACCCATTTCCACGACCCAAGCCACTGGCGACTCTCTGGATCCTCGCCATGACGGCACACGCCATCGTAGCGCGGAGGCAGGCCGACCAGCTGGCCTTCCTGATGGACCTCTGGGAGGAGAACAAGACGGCCCAGCAGCACAGGCGATACCACGAGAACTTCAAAAACTTCCTGCAGATTCCACTGCAGACAGCGATCGCCAGAGTCCTCCCCAGCCTGTGACCCTCAGCACCGCCGCCAGCCACCTCACCACACTCACCACAAGAAAAACGTGCGCAGTAATAGTGAATAAGTGCAACAGTAAAGATAAAGTGTTTTCTCCTCTCGCATCAAATAGTGAAGTATAGTAGCATGAAGTATTCTTTTTAGTGAAATCAGTGATACAAAGTGCTTCTCACCAAACATCTGTCATGCTCGCAGCCAAAACAGTGTCAAAAGTATGCCCAGTAGTACTACCAGCTTTTTAATTAATTTTTTTTCATTATTTGTACTACATTGTGTACGAGACAAGCATTACTTAGTGGAAAGTGCCAACTACTTATAATTTTTTTAAATGATTTCCTTTACTATGTGCCTATTTTGTTTACTCACACTCTCCTTTCTGCATCTCTTATATAATATGACATAATTTTCTCTCTTCTTCAATTTAGGTATAATCTGTAGTACATGTAAAAAAGTTTCTTCCACTTCTGCTCCATCCATTATGGTGATGTTTCCCTCATACTGTCCCACCTAACAGTGCAAACTAGAGAAAGAGATCAAACCAGAATGCACAATATGCCTGTGGCATCACAAGTGCAATACATATAGAAACATGAACTCAAAATCAATGTCTCGATGCTACATATAAATTATTATGCCTGTCCTGCAATGTCTACCTAAAAAAAAGACAAATGGCCATGTAAAATGGTTCAAGGAACAAAAATATGAGAAAAGCGAAAAAGGAAAAAATATAAAAATGAAAACCTATAAAATGACAGTAATATTAACCATCACTAGTAATATAATAGGTTAATAGAATAAAATGTCTTTTTTTAATTTATCGTTGTTAATATATTTAAATAAATATATATAGTTACAAAAAAAAGTGTCATCGGACGTCCACCCTGAACAAATTCAACGAACAATATAGAACAATTTCTTTTTAAGTGTTTGGCGTTCAAGCCGCTGAATCGCTGGATCGAGTTACGTTCGTCAGTTTTTTTTATTTTCAACACAGTCATTTTCTATAGTATTTATATTACAATTGATATAATTGGGAAAATACGTGTAATCGGATGAACTTTTATTAAATTTACAATGTTATTTGGCAGTCTACTAATTTTTACCGTCACAAATAATGTAATATTCATAACTATCGACTAGTAAACTACCAAACGCATAAAGTGATACTGAAAATGTATTCTTGTCCCTGATTTGAGAAATCCTTTATACCTGGAAGGAGCCCGAAACGACTTGTTATCTCCAAGTTTTGACTGGCACAGACGGCTTTCGAAATATGTACAATTAATCGTCGCTTCCGACATTACGAGTACAAGTTTCAGGATGGTATTTTTCATAAAAACATGGAAAACATAAAGTTAAACGGCACCAGCTGCATTGAATGAATGCTATGTTTCCGCGTACGCAAGGTCTCTTGACATTTTCCGTGGAAAAACAAACCTAGTTAACATTTTCAAAAACCTCTCGTTCAGACGATAGTTTGGAAGCAAACCATGCATAACGCAATATTTCCTTAAAAATCGGTGCTGATAATTGGTTATGCAGTGTCGAATGTATTTTAATAGCGTCTTCCAAGCAGCAATTTCTCGTTCCCTTTCGATTAAATACGAACAGTTTTCAAGACACGGATAAGCATACATTTTCAGTACCATTTTATGCGTTTGGTCGTTTACTAGTCGATAGTTATGAATATTATATTATTTGTGATAATAAAAATTAGTAGAGTGCCAAATAACAATGTAAATTTAATAAAAGTTCATCCGATTACACGCATTTTTCCCATTATATCAATTGTAATATAAATAGTAAAGAAAATGACTGTGTTGAAAGTAAAGAAAAATAAAAGACTGACGAACGGAACTCGATCCAGCGATCCAGCGGCTTTAACGCCTACCACACTTTTTTTTTAAATTGTTCTATATTGTTCGCTGAATTTTTTCAGGGCGGATGACACCCGTTCAGTTTGTTCGTTCATCCATTCACTCAGTTTTTTTATTAGAAGTAATGGCTAATTCTCTGACCGAACACGCTGAGCTACCGTGTCGGCAACACTCGGCTGCAGCCACTTCATGGTTAAAATGGCCACGCACAGATATATATTTGACGACCGAAATTATCTTGCGGTTTTCTCAGTAACGCTTGAGAAGTACGCGCTACTGCTTACACATTTTGTTGTCCTCATGGAGTACTACGACTGTACGAAGTTTACACTAAATCCGCGTTCCAAACTTCGTGGCCTCCCCTTGTCTGTTTTTTATTACAGAGGCTAACCATCTCTCTGACCGAACACGCTGAGCTATCGTATCGGCATCCATTTGAGCCATCGAAGACATAGAGAATAATGTGACTGCAGGGACTTATCTCTGGCACGCCTCTCCTGAGACCCACAATAGTGCGTTATACTGTCACAAAATTCAGAAAATGCAACAAATTTACTAACGTGACTGCCTACACTACACTAGTCCGTACTCCTCTGGGACAATGCTGTGCGATGTGAGATCTTTACCAAATAGGATTGACGGAAGACATCGGAAAGTTCAAAGAACGGCGGCCCGTTATATACTGGCGCAAAATAAGCGTCTCTAGACTTCAGAGACAACTTAAGCATACGAAAACAAACAGACCTAAGTCGCCAGTTCAGAATGGAATCACAATCCGGTTTTACAGATAGTACTCTTCAGCACGGACCCTATTCTTAGCTTTTATTTATCAAAAATCCATCACGCAGCAACTGAGAAAAGCGAAGGTGGCTCCAGTAAAAGAAGTGAAACTCAGAATTACAAACCACTACCCTTAACGTCTGTTTGCTACAGAATTCTTGACCATTACCTAAGTTCGAATAAAATAAATTTCCTTCACACAGAAGAGCATCTGGCCACAAACCAGCAAGGATTTAGAAAGCACAGATCGACCAAACCTCAAACCTCATCTTGCGCTTTCGAACAACGATATCCTTCAAACCGTGGATGAACGACAAGAGGCAGATTTCAAGTTCATACTAGATATCCGGAGAGATTTTAACACAATGCCCTTCTGCAAAATGCTAAGGGTGATTCGAGCATACGGAATTGGTTCAGAGGTAGGTGCGTGACAGGAAGACATTTTAGTAACAGAACCCAGTATGTAGTCCCAGACAGCGAGCGTTCATCAGAGACAAGATTATAGTTAAGAACACCCCAGTGAAATGTGATAGCAGCGCTCTTTTTCTCTACATACATAAGCGAACTGACGGACAAGGTGAGCAGTCTACGACTGTTTGCTGATGGCGATGTAGTGTACCGGAAAGTGTGATACAGGATGAGTTAGACAGAATTTCTGTTTGCTGTGATGCATGCCAGTTTGCTCTAAATGTAGAAAAACTGTAAGTTAATCCATATGAGTGGGAAAATCACGCCTGTAATGATCGAATACAGTACTAGTGGTGTCGAAGTTAGCTACTTGCCACAGTTAAGTCGATTAAATGTCTCGGTGTAACGTTGCGAAGCGATAGGACACGAAACAGGCATGTAAGTTCGATAGTAGGGAAGGCTAACGGTCGAATTCGGTTTATTGGGAGAATTTAGGAAAGTGTAGCTCAAACGTAAGGGACACCACGTATACTGAAACGTCCCCTTAGGAAAATTTATACACGACTGTGCTTAAACTGACACACAATATTTTTAGCGCAACGCAATCTGACTTTCAATAATCCCTACAAAACAATGGCCCTGACTAACTTTAACCTACACCTTTCACAAATCACTTACCTCACAAAAATCTTCGTTACTCGAACTACTGCAATGCAGCGAGCACCACTACTGCCAGCTAAATAAAAGATTCAAACTACTGAAGGCACTAACTACTGATAGGGATAGTTAGCAAATGAAAGATTTTAATAGAGAACAAACACTGTATTTACCTTAATATCATCAAAAGTCATAATATATGTAATTTCAAAACTCCGCCATTTCCTTCCACACATCCACCACTGCTGGCGGCTCACCTCTAACTGCGCAACGCTACGCGCTGTTCACATCCAGCTGCCGCTGCCCAACACTACAATGGCAAACACCAATGCAAACTAGCCACATACTGCACACAGCACAGCCAGTGATTTTCATATAGAGTGCTACGTAACTTTGCCAATAAGAAAACATAAACAGCCTACTTACATAGCCCCCATGCTCCCCACAAAAAATTTTACAAAATATTTTTGGGCAGTGGCCAATAATGATTTGAAAAAATTTTTCATAATTACAATAACAAAGATATCAAATGCACACACTTATTTATACAATGTTGGTCAAAAGCTAAAAATTTCTCACAGTCCATAAAGACAGTCCAGATTGTTCATCACAGTAAAATTTCAGTGTTTTTTTTTTCAGAGTCTGAGCAGTAAAAAAACAATGCACACGGAAGTAGTGGATTTCCATGCAGTCTTGAACAAGAAGTGTTGTCCTTCCAACTGAAAGACAGTGCTGACTCTTGACATGCAGACTGGTAATGAGCCACAACAGAGCAAACCCACAGCAGAGTCAGTCGAAGTTGATGAATATTGGTAGGTAGGTCATCACAGAGTAGACCCACTGTAGTCCTGGTAGAGATTGTGGTATTTGTGGGCCACCAGAGGTGCAGACCTACTGCAGTCCTTGTAGAAATTGTGGACAGGCCCACTGTAGTCCTGGTAGAGATGACCAGCAGCCATCTGTTGTGACTGTGCGGGTGCACAATCACCAGTGAAGAGTCTTGCGGATAATATAGCAAGTCCATAACCACCACTTGTGCACTCACAAAGTTTTTGGAATTGTCCTTAGAACCAGCAATGCTGTTATCCAGTCCCTTGCTGAATTAGTAACACACGTGCAAACACTAACAGTCCCAACTTCTCACATATTGTCCATATACTATGACCAACAGAAATGTGTGCAGTGAAATGAATGCTTACAAGTTACATAATTTTATGAACTGCTGTCAATTACAATTTTATAGCAGAAGAATACAATAACAAAGGTACAAAATACATCATTAAAGACATAACAATACAGGTAACATTTGTAGTAAAACAGGCTTTACAAAACCTAAGGGGACGTTTCAATACGTCAGTAGTGCGACACTTTCTTGAGTACTGCTCGAGTGTTTAGGGTCCCCACCAGGTCAGATTAATGCAAAACACAGACGCAATTCTGAGTCAGACTGTTAGAATTGTTACCAATGGGATGCATCAACATGTAGGTTTTTCGGAGATGCTTCGTGAACCCTAACGGGAATCTCTAGAGGGACAACGAACTTCTTTTCTCAAACACTGTTGAGAACTTCATTCAAACTGATGAAACCGCAACACCTGCGTCAATTTTTTTTTATAATCACAACTAGTTTAAGATATTGCTGTCACATCTTCAGGCGACAAACTGTTGATCTTACATTGCATAATGTCCTTAAAATCCCCGTAATGGTATACAAAGGAAGTTCCCTATCTTCCTGCAAAAAACTGGCGTCATAAAATACGCAAAATTCATCAATAAGATAACCAGAGGAACAAGGGCAGGACGTAACCCGGACGTATGCGCTATGTCTTCTCAGGAGCAGCGCCCAGCCCACTAGTTCAACACAGAGTACCAGGGGTAATGATCGCGGTGCTCTGGTTTGGCGCAGAGTGGAAGTCTAAACCAGAGGCTCGGACGGCTCTGCGACGCAATTGGATGCGAATTTCTCGAACTCCGCTTTCGTGTGCAGGACTGTATGGTTCCCCTTAATAGGTCAGGCGTGCACTACACGCAGGAAGCGGCTACTAAGGTAGTGGAGTACGTGTGGCGTGCACATGGGGTTTATTTAGGTTAGAGGTCCCTCCCTTGGGAACAAACACGATTTTTCTGTTAAATCAGCCGCAGTGACCTCAGAGAATTTTGATCATCGCAGGTCAGAGGTAGAAAAGATTAATATGATTTTAGTAAACTGCAGGAGCATCCAAGGAAAGGTCCCAGAATTAGTGTCGCTTACTGAACGTTATAATGCACGTTGGGAACAAGAGGCTGGTTGAGGCCAGACGTCAATGACACCGAAATCCTAAGATCAGACTGCAATGGTTATCGTAAAGATAGGTTGGTCGCCAATGGTAGCAGAGTGTTGACTGAAGTAAGACATTCGATGAAATCTAGCGAGGTTATCACGGATTCAAATGGTTCAAATGGCTCTGAGCACTATGGGACTTAACAGCTGTGGTCATCAGTCCCTTAGAACTACTTAAACCTAACTAACCTAAGGACATCACACACATCCATGCCCGAGGCAGGATTCGAACCCGCGACCGTAGCAGTCGCACGGTTCCGGACTGCGCGCCTAGAACCGCGAGACCACCGCGGCCGGCTACCACGGATTCCGAATGTGAATTAATCTGGGTGTAACTGAGTGTCAAAGAACGGTCAAAAGAGGTAATCGGCTGATTTTATAGACCACCTGGGTCAGGATCTGTAGTTGTAGAGCGCTTCAGACAGAACTTGCACAATATAATTAGTAATTTTCTTGCTCATGCCGGTGTAATAGGGGGTGACTTCAACTTTACAGGTATAGAATTGGAGTGTTATGCCATCAAAACTGGTGCCAGAGACAGGGAATAGTGTTGCATTTTTCTGGATGTCTTTTCCGAAAATTACCTTGAGCAGATAGTTAAAGAACCAACTCATGAGGGTAACGTCTGAGACCTCCTGGCAACAAACAGACCTGAATCAGTTAATTTAGAGGAAGGTATCAGTCATTATCAAGGCTGTGACAGCATCTATGACGACGGGTCCTACAAGAAATGTTAAGAAAGGTAGGAAGATATATTTGCTCAGCAAGAGTGACAGGATACAAATTTCGGAATGTCTCAGAAGTCAGCATCAAATATTCGGTGATGAGGACGAAGATGTGGAGAACAAATGGAAAAAATACAAAGGCATCGTTCAACATATCCTTGACAGGTATGTTCCGAGTAAGGTTTTAAGTGATGGGAAAGATCGACCATGGCTTAATAGCCGTGACAGAAAAGCGCTAGGTAAACAAAGAGCACTTCATCTAAGGTTCAAGAGAAATAAAAACCTAGCTGACAAACGAAAGCTGAACGAAGCGAAAATGAGCGTAAGGAGAGCAATCAGAGAAGCGTTCAGTGGTTTTGAAAGTAAGACGTTGTCAGCCGACGTGACTAAAAACCCTAAGAGATTTTGATCGTATGTAAAATCAGTAAGTGGGTCAAAATCATCTATTCATTCTCTCAGCGACCACGCACGCACCGATACCGAAGATAACAGAGAGAATGCCGATATACTGAATTCGGTGTTCCGAAGTTTTTTCACCACTGAAGATCGTAACACTGTCCCTCCTTTCAACTGTCGTGAGCACATCGAAATGGCAGATATTGAAGTAACCGATCGCGAAATTGCAAAGTAGCTACAATCGCTTAGTACTGGAAAGGCTTCCAGATCAGATGAGATACCTATAAGATTCCATCACGATTATGCGAAAGAACTTGCTCCCCTTCTAGCAGTAATTTATCGGAGACCGCTTGAGCAACGAAAGGTACCTAACGACTGGAAAAAAGCGCAGGTCATTCCCGTTTTTTAAAAAGGCCGTGAGACAGATCAGCACAGTTATAGACCTATATCGTTGACGTCAAGCAGTTGTAGAATTATGGAACATGTTTTATGCTCAAGAATTATGACGTTGTTGGAAAGTGAACATCTCATTTATAAAAATCCGCATGAATTCCGCAAAAAGAGATCCTGCGAAAATCGGCTCGCTCTTTTCCTCCATGAGATCCACAGCGCAGTAGACAACGAAGCTCAGGTTGATGCCGCGTTCCTCGATTTCAGTAAAGAATATCACACTGTCCCGCATTGCCGTTTAATAAAAAAAATACGAGCTTATGGTGTATCGGAGCAGACCTGCGACTGGATTCAAGACTTCCTTGCAGACTGAGCTCAACACGTCGCTCTTATCGAAACTAAACCTACAGATGTAAAGGTAATATCCGGAGTGCCACAGGGAAGTGTGACAGGCCCTTTGTTGTTCACAATAGGCACACATCAAAAAAAGTTTTGCATCATCCCGGTTCCTAGAACTCCTGAAGATAGACATTGACTGTGTATGTTGTATCACAGACACAATCCCTTTGACTGTTCATAGATGACACTAATCCAGCCCAAAGATGTAAACAACCATGCATGAGCAGCGCCTATTATACGGAGGGGGTCCGATAGCCGATAAGTTCTAGTCATTCCACCAGGAAGTACCCGGCTCGTGTTGTCTGTAGTTGAACCATGTCTAGACAATGAATACCGCGGTTCAATCGCGTCCGCATTTTTACTTTGTGCCAGGAAGGGCTCTCAACAAGAGAAGTGTCCAGGCGTCTCGGAATGAACCCAAGCGATGTTGTTCGGACATGGAGGAGATACAGAAAGACAGGAACTGTCGATGACATGCCTCGCTCTGGCCGCCCAAGGGCTACTATTGCAGTGGATGACCGCTACCTGCGGATTCTGGCTCGGAGGAGCCCTTACAGCGACTCCACCATGTTCCATAATGCTTTTCGTGCAGCCACAGAGCGTCATGTTACGACTCAAACTGTACGAAATAGGCTGCATGATGAGCAACTTCGCTCCCGACGTCCATGGCGAGGTCCATCTTTGTAACCACGACGCCATGCAGTGCGGTACAGACGGGGGCAACAACACGCCGAATGGACCGCTCGGGATTGGCATCACGTTCTTTTCACCGATGAGTGTCGCATATGCCTTCAACTATAAAATCGTCGGAGAAGTGTTTGGAGGCAACTCGGTCAGGCTGAATGCCTTAGACACACTGTCCAGCGAGTGCAGCTAGTTGGAGGTTCCCTGCTGCTTTGGGATCACATTATGTGGGGCCGACGTACGCCGCAAGTGGTCGTGGAAGGTACCATACGGCTGTACGACACGTGAATGCTATCGTCCGACCGATAGTGCAACCATATCGGCAGCATAATGGCGAGGCATTCGTCTTCATGGACGACAATTCGTGTCCCCATCGTGCACATCTAGTGAGTGTCTTCCTTCGGTATAACGACATTACTCGACTAGAGTGGCCAGCATGTTCTCGAGACATGAAGCCTATTGAAAATGCGTGGGATAGATTGAAAAGGGCTGTTTATGGACGACGTGACCCACAAACCACTCTGAGGGATCTACGCCGAATCGCAGTTGAGGAGTAGAACAATCTGGACCAAAAGTGCTTTGATGAACTTGTGGATAGTATGCCACGACGAATACAGGCAGCCATCAATGCAAGAGGGCGTGTGTTGTGTTGGCAGAAGAGCCAACACCGTGTTACTAGAGGAGGCCGAAATGCACGCGTTTTAGCTCACGCAGGCTGGCGTGAGGAGGGCAGAACTATACTGACGAGAGGTCTGGAACATGACAAGGAATGAGAATTCAGAAAGCGGACATAATTAGTCTCATACTTAACTTTTATCCATTAACGATTAACGTCGCTCTTGACGGTACGTGATTCACAATATTATCTGTTCAGATTATAGTAACTGAATATGGCGTCTTGCTAGGTCGTAGCAAATGACGTAGCTGAAGACTATGCTAAACTGTCGTCTCGGCAAATGAGAGCGTATGTAAACAGTGAACCATCGCTAGCAAAGTCGGCTGTACAACTGGGGCGAGTGCTAGGGAATCTCTCTAGATTAGACCTGCCGTGTGGCGGCGCTCGGTCTGCAATCACTGATAGTGGCGACACGCGGGTCCGACGTATACTAACGGACCGTGGCCGATTTAAAGGCTACCACCTAGCAAGTGTGGTGTCTCGCGGTGTCACCACAGCGTGCTACTCGGTATTAGAGGTACCAGTGTGTACAGAAATCTAGACCACCACCTCACAAGGTCTCGCTGTATGGTGGTACAAAATGCGATGTGTGGTTTTCATGAGCAATAAAAATGGCGGAAATGAAGTTTATGTTAATCGCTATTCCAATTTTCTGTACTGGTCCACCAACTCTCGGAACCGAGGTGATTCAAAACGTTTTTCGATGTGTGTACATAAATGAACTAGTACAAAGCGTCGGTTGCTCTAAGGCTATTCACAGATGATGCAGCTGTTTATACCAAAGTAGCAACGCCAGAAGAGAGAATTTTCAGAACGACCTGAAGAGAACTGATCAATGGTCCGGACTCTGCCAGTGGACCCTGAACGTAAATAAATATAACTTAGCCCGCCGCAGTGGCCATGTGGTTCTAGGCGCTTCAGTCTGGAACCGCGCGACCGCTACGGTCGCAGGTTCGAATCCTGCCTCGGCCATGGATGCGTGTGATGTCCTTAGGTTAGTTAGGTTTAATTAGTTCTAAGTTGTAGGGGAGTGATGACCTCAGATGTTAAGTCACATAGTGCTCAGAGCCATTTGAACCATTTTTTGAAATATAACTTATTGTGCATACATAGGAAGAGAAATCCAAAATATTGATCACAAACAGCTGGAGACAGCGTCTGGCGAAAAATATCTAGGCGTAACTATCCAGTGCGACCTTAAGTGGAATGTCCATATAAAACAGGTAGTGGGAAAAGCAGACACCGGACTCTGATTCATCGGAAGCATCTTAAGTAAATGTAACTCATTCACGAAAGATGTGGCTCATAATGCGCTTGTTCGCCCGATTCTTGAGTATTATTCATCTATCTGGGATCCCTATCAGGTAGGACTGCTACAGGAAATAGAGAAGATCCAACGAAGAGCACACGTTTCGTCTCGGGATCGTATAGCTGGCGAGAAGCGTTACGGAGGTGCTAAACAAACTCCACTGGCAGACGTTACGAGAGAGGCGTTGTGTACCACGGAGAGCTTTACTAATGAAACGTCGGGACAGCACTTTTCAGGAGGAGTCTGACGACATATTCCTGGCCCCCACATACATCTCGCGTATTGACCAGTAGAAGAAAATTCAAGAAATTAGAGCCAATACAGAGGTTTACCGACAATCGTTCCTCCCACGCACTATTTGCGAATGGAACAGGGTTGGAGGGATCAGATAGTGGTGCCGAATGCACCCTCCGCCACACACCATTAGATGGTTTGCGGAGTATGATGTAGATGAAAGTAGCCCTCAACCCGAAGGTTGGTTTAAAGACCACGGTGTTGTTGTAGATATAATTATATTGGGGGTGGCACGTTCCTTCCTCCGTCTGGCCTTTGATCCGGTCTACCAGACACAGGCCCTACCCTTTGACGTGGACTCTCAACGACGGCGCAGCTTGGTATTTCACTTTAACAAATATTGCCAAAGGTGAGAGGACCGATTAGTATCAGGAAAAAAGTCCTCGGACCTACTGAGGATGAATTCTCCTGTCGTAATTTCTAGTCTGACGGTTAAATACTTCCCCAGTCACCTTACTTGAATCACACCTAAAGAAGATGGTTCTTACCTTAAAACATGCAATAGTGGCATGAGTCAATATCTCAAGAATCAGGTGTAGAAAAATCATTGTACTCATATCAGTAGCACACATTAGATTAAAAAATTGTGACGAAATAGGTTAGTCATGTCTTAAAGTTCTCATCATAGTTCAAGAGAACATTTTTATTTCTGAGACAGTAAAATAAATATGACAGATTATACAACTGATGATGTAAAATTTTTCAACCAAACCTAAATATAATGATATTTTTTATAAAATATCGTACAAATCATTTAAATAAAGATGTGACTATAAAAGACAAATGAAGTGTTCTCATACAATAATTGAAATCTAACTTTGCTACTGACCAGAAACTACACGTTGTTACTTAATAGTTCTGAAATTTTTTCCTCTTTGCTCCGTTATTAACAGATCTGTAACCGATTTCAACAAATTTATGCTTGAACTTGTATTCATTACCTGACGTTGGAGATATCAGTTCTGTTTTACTTTTTATTTTATTTTTGTTGTCTTCATGGAGCTCATTCTATGATATTTCTACTGAATTTGATGTTGCTATATCAAGTTTAAATAGTATACACAATTCGATACTTTCGTTTGACATAAAACATAGAAAACATTCTCGGGTATCAGGGAAATGTCACTTTTGAAACTGAGAGGAATCTTGGATGTAAAAATTGTACATGGAGACCAACAATTAACTACACTAGGCAGCTTCAAATGCATACAGATTGTTGTAGCTCTGTAGATATAAGAGGTGTTCGCAGTATTGTCTAGCTTGAATAACTGCATCAAACCAGTTCTTGGACAGAAGACCACAAGAGCAACGCCAAAAATACTTTCCTATTCAAACAGATCGGCGCACTCAAACGACGTGACACAGTATGAGCAAGATTTTAATACAAAAACATTAACGTATGTCATACTTGAAGTTGCTTCAGTTGAATGATCACATCAGTCCTTTACAAACACGGGTATGGTGGATGCCATGTGATAGGCAATGTTATTTAATTATTACCACCACCACCATCATCATCACCACTATCATCATCATTATCATGATCATCATCATTGTCGTGTAGTCGTCATGGCCGGAGTCATCAACGACTTTGTCTTTGTTTTGGTTATAATTATTGTTCATTGCTCATATACAGGGCACGTTTTAATTTATGATAGATGCATGGTAATATACAAAAGAGAGCCTCATGGTGTGAAATAAATAAATAAATAAAAGCAATATTACGTGGCCTCGATGCTGTTTCATTTTTAATGCTATGTAAAAATGGTACACTTACAATACTCTCCTTACAGATGACGAAATGAAATGACTCATCTGCAAGGCTATATTTTTGCACAATGACTATGTAGCAGAGTGCAAGCCGGTCCATCACAATTTCTTGTTCAGTAAAGCTGCCAAAGTGCGTACACATTTCACTCTATTTTCAGGTTTCCGTTGGCCACTACACGGCACTGTAGAACGCAATTTAGAATCGGCAGAGTAGACTAAGTTTAGTGTGGAGATCGTGGTAGGCGAGACAGCTCTTTCAGGGGCTAACTGATCTTAGAGTAGCGATTAAGCAAATGTTCCCTGAGGTCCTTCTGAAGGCATCCCTTCCTGCGGGGATTAATACAGAGCTTAAAGACGTAAATGGATCATAAGGGCGTTGAAGCAACTCACACAGCTGGAGCCGGCCCGATGGCAATTCAGGTCTGTAACTGTCTTTGAACTTCCACGTCCGTAGCGGCTATTACGGTAATCCAGGTTTCTAATCCCGTCTGAGACTACTTGATCACTGAAGTGCAGTGGCATTTCATGTTAAATGATACCTTACACAACTGCAGAACACCTTACATATATTGTATAGTATGCAAATCCGTATTTAATAAACTATATCACAGGTGATAACTTTTTAACTGTCAAATAGAGGGATTGGAGAAACGTAAAATATTTTCGGATGGACAATTTCCATCCGAGAAGGACATATGAAAAGTCTTCATTTTGCAATATGTGTTGAGTTACAGCAATCTGAGTGTTATGTTAATTTTCAGTAGTGAAGGAATGTTTACTAAAGAATTTTTTTGTATCAAAACACATGAGCGATTTAAAAAATATTAAATCAAAATTTCTAATATTATACTGTCTACTTCAGTAAAGATTTCAGTTCTCAGTCTTTCTAGGCAGGTACCAGTGAGTTATTACGAGTGTAGCATTACGATTTCGTTGTTCATCATTCACCAAGGGCAAAACAGTAATGTAGTAACATCTGGTGATCTCGGTGGCCGATAAACGTAACTAAAGTAGACTCTTCATCGAATAGGGGACGCTAGCTTCTGGTGGAAGTTTATCTGTCGAGTTGAAAGTACACTTAACAGCATAATAATTTGCCGACAGAAATCGCAGCAGGAGTTAAACCGGTACACCAGTGACATGAACGAAACACAACATGCAACATTTTTCTGTTTCCCTTAGAAACATACAGACGAGGAAATATTACTTCAAAAATAATTCGAAACCGATCTTGTCAGTACTCAATATCTGTTTAACCAAGGCCCAATAACTTTTCTGCAAATAGAATACGTTAGTATTATCTTTAGACGCAGTGCATGTTAACTCAACAGATTTAAGTTCGTAAATAGTACTGTAGTGAAATAAACAACCTGCAGGCTTTATATGTCAGCGTCCCATGTTCGAATCCTTATTAATTTGTTTTCCCCCATAAGAGTCACGTTTTTCTGGTTCAGCTACTTGCTGTTTTCCTCGATTATGTGCAACTGATTTCCCACAGAAAACGCGATGGAATCCATACATATTATTAAAATGGATGTACTTGTACACTCATGAGCCAAAAGCTTGGTAGTTTGTTTCTCCGTCTTCGGAACGAAATATATAACTAATTATGCGTATCACATATCTGACAGTTCAAAATGGTTCAAATGGCTCTGAGCACTATGGGACTTAACCTCTAAGGTCATCAGCCCCTAGAACTTAGAAGTACTTAAACCTAACTAACCTAAGGACATCACACACATCCATGCCCGAGGCAGGATTCGAACCTGCGACCGTAGCGGTCGCGCGGTTCCAGACTGTAGCGCCTTTAACGGCTTGGCCACCCCGGCCGGCTATCTGACAGTTATCTCCGTTGTTGATGTGTGCTTTTCCTTTTGTGATCACAATTATTCTTCAACAGTGTTCGGGATCTCAAGCATGTTGTTATTCACACCAGTTCCCTCCACTCCTTCCGCCCATTTACTTGGTTTTGTGACCCGGTGCGACGTGTTTTCTGATTTTTCTGACTCACGGTGATCTGTCGGTTGGTGTAGCGAGGTCTTCTTACAGCCAAAACAAGCACCTCTTGGTACGTAATCGTTCAGAGTGAGTCTGTCACATCGCCGTCCATCTGGCTTGATGAAAGTTGGCTGGAGTCACGATTTCAGAAGTTTCCTGGATGAACTTGCAACTAATCCTTATTGCTTTTCCTCGAAATAGTGACGCTACGTCATTAGCACCCTGGTGTGCCAATCTCCACTTCTTTTTAGCACAGCTCCCTTTCAAGTTTCTTTCTTTTCAGCGTTCAAATTCGACTGCTGTGTCGGGATTTGTACGTCTATAGCTACAGTGTCGCACGCGTTGTATGCACTCTGCGCGAACATGGCCCGGCGAGCCACAGACAGCTCATGTGCGTGGCTGCTAGTCGTATGTTTCTATTGCACAATGTCCACCGACTGTGATATAGCGAGACATGTTCTTCTGAAGGTCTATCTTAACCTACCTCACACCGTTAACTACCGGGAATTTATGAACATTAAACCACCGTTCTACAGAATTAGAGGGCACCTTACCATAGGAAGATATTGCACCATTTAACAGCTCTGCTGTAAATTCTTGACTGTGCGGATGGTACGTCCTGAATGCATAACTGCTACGTCACTAGCATTACCATCTCTTTTCAAATGAGTTTTGTCTAGGAAAACTCTCATCAAAAGTAAACATCAAAGTATCTTTTCTGCCAGTTTGATCCATTATTCCACGTCAGTCTGCACAGGAGAGAGCTCAAGTACCGAAGACGCACGCTGTCGCTGTACGTTCGTGTATCACCACCCCCTTGTGGACGCTTGCTGTCCTAACGCGCTGCACACTGGACACCTGTACACTTAGTACAGCTAACAGGGGAACCGTCCCTACTCGTCCTCACCGATTTCCCTCACATGTCAATTATACGCTGCACTTGGCCATAAATGAAAATGAGTCAAGTGGGAGATCCATATGGCCAATCGTTTAGGAAAAAAAGCATTTTTGACGTGGGTCGGACGAGGAATGAGACATCTGTATTATTGTCTTTTACATGCAGCCGTTGGCACTGCCGAAATACACTCCTGGAAATGGAAAAAAGAACACATTGACACCGGTGTGTCAGACCCACCATACTTGCTCCGGACACTGCGAGAGGGCTGTACAAGCAATGATCACACGCACGGCACAGCGGACACACCAGGAACCGCGGTGTTGGCCGTCGAATGGCGCTAGCTGCGCAGCATTTGTGCACCGCCGCCGTCAGTGTCAGCCAGTTTGCCGTGGCATACGGAGCTCCATCGCAGTCTTTAACACTGGTAGCATGCCGCGACAGCGTGGACGTGAACCGTATGTGCAGTTGACGGACTTTGAGCGAGGGCGTATAGTGGGCATGCGGGAGGCCGAGTGGACGTACCGCCGAATTGCTCAACACGTGGGGCGTGAGGTCTCCACAGTACATCGATGTTGTCGCCAGTGGTCGGCGGAAGGTGCACGTGCCCGTCGACCTGGGACCGGACCGCAGCGACGCACGGATGCACGCCAAGACCGTAGGATCCTACGCAGTGCCGTAGGGGACCGCACCGCCACTTCCCAGCAAATTAGGGACACTGTTGCTCCTGGGGTATCGGCGAGGACCATTCGCAACCGTCTCTATGAAGCTGGGCTACGGTCCCGCACACCGTTAGGCCGTCTTCCGCTCACGCCCCAACATCGTGCAGCCCGCCTCCAGTGGTGTCGCGACAGGCGTGAATGGAGGGACGAATGGAGACGTGTCGTCTTCAGCGATGCGAGTTGCTTCTGCCTTGGAGCCAATGATGGTCGTATGCGTGTTTGGCGCCGTGCAGGTGAGCGCCACAATCAGGACTGCATACGACCGAGGCACACAGGGCCAACACCCGGCATCATGGTGTGGGGAGCGAACTCCTACACTGGCCGTACACCACTGGTGATCGTCGAGGGGACACTGAATAGTGCACGGTACATCCAAACCGTCATCGAACCCATCGTTCTACCATTCCTAGACCGGCAAGGGAACTTGCTGTTCCAACAGGACAATGCACGTCCGCATGTATCCCGTGCCACCCAACGTGCTCTAGAAGGTGTAAGTCAACTACCCTGGCCAGCAAGATCTCCGGATCTGTCCCCCATTGAGCATGTTTGGGACTGGATGAAGCGTCGTCTTACGCGGTCTGCACGTCCAGCACGAACGCTGGTCCAACTGAGGCGCCAGGTGGAAATGGCATGGCAAGCCGTTCCACAGGACTACATCCAGCATCTCTACGATCGTCTCCATGGGAGAATAGCAGCCTGCATTGCTGCGAAAGGTGGATATACACTGTACTAGTGCCGACATTGTGCATGCTCTGTTGCCTGTGTCTATGTGCCTGTGGTTCTGTCAGTGTGATCATGTGATGTATCTGACCCCAGGAATGTGTCAATAAAGTTTCCTCTTCAAGGGACAATGAATTCACGGTGTTCTTATTTCAATTTCCAGGAGTGTAGTACATAAGGGTCAGCCAGTGGTCGTGAGGTTAAGTCCCACGCAAAACATTTCTTTAATTTTCTAATTTTACGTTACTTACTCTGCGAATAAACCGAAATAATGCTCACCGTATTATATTTATTATTATTTCCATAACAAATGTGAAAATGGAAGGCAAAGGAAAATATTTGACCGAGGATTTAACAAATGATGGACGAGTATCTGACAGAATATAGGAATATCGTCATTTCTTCACCAAAATCTTGGGAACTCACAGCAGACTTACAAAAAAGTTTTTGACTGATACGATGAAGTACTGCAAGCATTAGAACAAACTTGTTTTGTTAATTGACCCACGGTGAGGTCAAACAAAAGCAAAATTATAGTTTTTCTTAAGATGAAGAATCATTGCCATCGTGCAGTATGTGAAACGTAACGTAAATTCCGTCCACAAGGCCCTGGTGGACCCAGCGGTACCGACCGATTGCCGTGTCACCCTCAGCCCACATGCGTCCCGGCCGTATGTCAGTTTCCGAGACCGGAGCTGCTACTTCCCAATCAAGTTTGCCTCACAAGGGCTGAGTGCACTGCACTTGCCAACAGCGCTCGGCCGACCGGACGGTCACCCATCCAAGTGCTGGCCCAACCCGACAGCACTTAACTTCGGTGATCTGACGGGAACCGGTGTTACCACTGCAGCAAAGCCCTTGGCCATCCATTGTGCATTACACACACACCCCCTTTAACATTACCAAATAATGTGATTTAAGTTTGAAAACATCGTAATGATTAATGTCATGTTACGTAGTAATCTCTTTCATGCAATTCAATAGCAAGTCCATAACCACCACTTGTGCACTCACAAAGTTTTTGGAATTGTCCTTAAAACCAGCAATGCTGTTATCCAGCCCCTTGCTGAATTATTAACACACATGCAAACACTAACAGTCCCTACTTCTCACATATTGTGCATTACTATGACCAACAGAAAAGTGTGCAGTGAAATGTAACTTACAAGTTACTTAATTAGATGAACTGGTGTCAATTACAATTTTATAACATAAAAATACAATAACAAAGGTACAAAATACATCATTAAAGATCATAACAATACAGATAACGTTCGTAGTAATAGGGGCTTTACAAAAGAATAGAAATAAACATATACATCAGTGTTACAGGAATTATGACATGAGTACATACATAAAAGATCAGAATAACTTGCAAAACATCAACTTCACAGATGAGCATAAAAACAAAACAGAATAAATAATGTGTAACATCTTTACAAAGTAAATAACATATTATTAATGCCAATTATATTCGAGGATAACAGTATTCCTCATCATAGTGAATGTAGCTTAATATTAAAAGAAGAAAAAATTCTATGAAACTACACAGAGACAGGAAGAATACAAATACACAAGGGTACACAAACACATAGTGGGATAACACAAAAGGAAAGGACAGGGTTCGTTTTCAGTGTAACATTTGGTACTGCAGTCCACCCCAAAACTTCATTCCATACATCTTTCCTCTTATTTCATCCTTTGTTTCCACCAAAAAATCCTATCCAAGCATGCTTTCTGTATTTATTTCATATATTTCTTACCTCATCATTTATTTCGAAGAAAATCCTACCTAAACCTGTTGTCCCTAAACCCTACTTTTTTTTGTTCATATCCTCTTTCAATTTTTTTTTTTTGGCCACACCATTTTCTTATAGCTTCTCAATGCATTTCTTCCAATTCATCATAGTTAGTTTCTTATATAGTCTACCCCTCTTAAGCTAACTTAAATCTACTGAGCTCAGATGCTAAACTAAGGGACGAGGCAATGCAGCAGTACATAACAAATTAACACAAACAGCAATGACAAAACAATGCCAATTTGCAAAGCAAGCAGCAGTAAATCTAAATTAACAGATAAAATGCAAAATTACACCTAATATGAGCCAATGTGCAGCAACAATAAAAATAAATCAGTAGTAAAACTAGCTTAACAGAGTAATACAAAGTGAAATTTAGTAGCACTATGCCTGGCAAACAGCAGTAACTTATACCTAAACATGACATAGCTCAAGCAGAAAAAAATATTACAGTAAAATGGCCATGTCTAATACCTATGTCACATCTTAACACTAGAGTGATGCATCACGAGAACTTACACTAGCAGATAAGTTACCAAATCGTAAAGAAATTGTTTATGCAATTCCTGTGAAGGGAAATGTCTATTTATGTGCCCTCATTTTCTTGGAAGTAGATCATAAATTTCTTATTGACTGGATCTGTAGGCGTAAAATAACTATATTAGTACATATATTAAATTTTATTTTAACCAATGCTGCAGTGCAGCTAGAAACTTGATATTAAACAAAATGTGTAAATAAATACATAAAGCAAGCCATATGGCATTTTTCTCAACTAGCAAGACAATAGCCGTGAAATGTTTCTCATCATTTCATTAGGCATTTCAGTAAATATCATAAATTACGAGCTCCACAGTATGCTTTCAACAAGGAAATGTCAATAGCGAGGACAATGGCCTCCCCTTTCTTTTTTTCTACCTGTGCTTCTGACGAGGCACTCACACTAATGGCTTGTTCTCCAGGCGTCTGACACACCTGGGTGCCCACGACGCATTATGTGCAGGTGGTCACTTAACTTTCTTACGGAAATATTTACGACAGCAGTTTCCGCTACAGTGACAGTCTCATATAAAAATATTTCACAGGTCAAGAATTTGCGTTGCAAATGTGTAGAAACAAAATCCTATGAATATAACATTGTCCAAAAAATTTTCGCCGGCATTGTGATACATTCACGCATTTACACACATTTCATAACTCTTAAAGTACGATTCTTGGTTTCCAACATCCTTTTTCACAAGTCAGCGTCCTTAACCACTATTCATTACTCCTTACCTTAATATTGCATCATAACAGATAAGTAGCATAATTAAATAACTCATATAGCATCAGCCTATTAATCATAAACATACCTCAGCAGCATAATACACATCGTCATCGTAATAATAACATCATAACACCTCAGTCGAATATCAAAATCGTCGTAGCTTCCTCCAATAATTTCATAACCTAAGAAAATTCTCTGCTCATTTCAATAGTGTCATCTGCCTCAAACATACTTTAAAATCATGATCCCATACCAAATATATCATTCAAAGCTCTCATAGTATCACAATGGTTCCGAAAAATATGAGCATTTCACGTATGTAAGTAGGCTGTTTATGTTTTCTTATTGGCAACGTTACGTAGCGCTCTGTACGAAAATCACTGGCTGTGCTGTGTGCAGTCTGTGGCTAGTTTGCATTGTTGTCTGCTATTGTAGTGTTGGGCAGCTGCAGCTGGATGTGAACAGCGCGTAGCGTTGTGCAGTTGGAGGTGAGCCGCCAGCAGTGGTGGATGTGGGGAGAGAAATGGCGGAGTTTTGAAATTTGTAAAAATGGATGTCATGAACTGATATATATATTATGATTATTAAGGTAAATTCATTGTTTTTTCTCTATTAAAATCTTTCATTTGCTAACTATGCCTATCAGTAGTTAGTGCCTTCAGTAGTTTGAATCTTTTATTTAGCTGGCAGTAGTGGCGCTCGCTGTATGGCAGTAGTTCGAGTAACCAAGATTTTTGTGAGGTAAGCGATTTGTGAAACGCATAGGTTAATGTTAGTCAGGGCCATTTTTTTTGCAGGGATCTTTGATAGTCAGATTGCGTTGCGCTAAAAATATTGTGTGTCAGTTTAAGCACAGTCGTGTATAATTTTTCTAAGGGGACGTTTCACATGCAATTCACAGTTATGTAATCCACAAAGCTAAGTTTCAGTCGCAAAAGCATTTCAAAATGATTTTACTGTTTTGTTGATCTCAAATGACTTCAGCTTTCACTATTATTCACTAGCAGTTACTGAAAAATTGGTTCAAATGGCTCTGAGCACTATGGGACTTAACTGCTGAGGTCATCAGTTCCCTAGAACTTAGAATTACTTAAACCTAACTAACCTAAGGACACACATCCATGCCCGAGTCAGGATTCGAACATGCGACCGTAGCGGTCACATGGTTCCAGACTGTAGCGCCTGGAACCGCTCGGTCACCTCGGCCGGCAGTTACTGAAAATCACTTGGTATGATTACTAGCATAATTTGCTCAAGACCTTAACAAACACCACTGACTGACTGCAGTTGCATAACATGAAAACTTAGTTCTCAGTGAAAAATAGACAAAAAATACCTAACATGAAAACTTAGTTCTCAGTGAAAAATAGACAGAAAATACCTTTTACAGAATTTCACTTCGTTAAGCACTGCTGCTGAAGTTACTGTCCAAATTACTAGACGTTGGCACCTTTGGTTAATTACTGTCTTGCAAACAATTGAAACTTTAATCACTATTATTTCTTGCAGCACAGAAAAATGTTATTCACTGCTTAGTTATTTTCTTTCATCCATTTATAGAAAACATTGCAGTTGCTTCTCATTCATTAGAATTTTATCAGATTATGATTAATGGACAGGGTGGAACCCAACTTTGGTAGATTGTCTTAGGAAGTTAACTACGGCACTGTCTAGTCGTGTACCAGTCTAATCAAACAGCTGGTTCGATCTTACTTCGTATTGCGTCGTCGTCGGTGCATGTAAGGCATTGTTTGTCTACAGTGTGTGCGACAGGCTCTTCTTCTTGCAGCTCTACATCCCCTAAATAAAATGGCACAATGAATAATGCCGCTTTCCACGTTTACCGTCATAATATTTGGTTTTGATGAATACAGAATTTATTATAGATACTTTATGTTCTGTTGACAGAGTTTTTCGTCCTAAGGCTCCGGTGTTAAGACGTATTTCATTTATATTGTTATAGTAAATATTTTAATAACGGTTTTCCATTTGTTTATCGCACATCGGTGACCATAAAAGAGAAATCAATTATATACAACACATTCTCTCACATTATATAAAACAGTCTTAAAATGCTGAAGACGTTTACACGACTGTAAAAACCTAGTGGTTCGGAGTGAAGGATGTTGTCAAACCAGGTCTGAAATGTATTTTCGTTCGGAAACTGATTTCCTTGACGTTTGTTCAATAAGTTGTGGGAAGATGAGATAAGCTTAGAACAATAAGTGCATGAGGGATGACTCCCGAAACAAAGTCCTCGATTTTTTTTTTCGTTGAGAAAACAGTAGCGTGCGTTATCATGTAGTAGCAACATGTGATGCAGTGTTATCGGTCGTTCCTCTTACACTGTTACCGGCAGACGTCTCAGTTGTTGGCAACAAATACCAGCTGCGATGGACTCTCTCCTGAGAAGAAGTTCGTACTGCACGAAACACTATTATAGCCACCAAATGCAAAATATGACTTTCACCCTGCCCTTTGCTGGAGAATATGTCTTTTGATAGGATTCATCATCCTATTATATCATGGAGTACCCGAACACTCGATTTCTATATCTTTCCTATTGAATACAGATGTCACAAGAAGACTGAATAGTCGCAATCGTCACACATGTCAGCTATGGATACTTCCTGAATGTGAAAAATCGTCCTTCAAACATGGAAAAACTCTTGTGCCGTGTTTCACGCAAAATCACTTACATCACACACAATACAAAGGTTTTGAGCTGTCTCTTCTGCCTTCACCTCTGCAGTAAACGCAAAGCGCACAATATTTCACAAATGTTAGACACTTTTCCTCTTGCGACTCTGTGTTAGAACGCTTTAATAACGGGCATAGGTTTCAAGTATGCAAAATCGAATACGTGCAAGATATATACTAGAGCTTCAAGCAAGAAAATGACAGTTGATAAACACACTCATAGCGCCTCGTCGCGCCGCGCCTCAATCGCCTGTTGAGATGCCATAAGACGTCAGGCGGCAAGAGGCGTGTGACCATTAGCAGGTACAGGGTGTTTCCAAAATGACCGGTATATTTGAAACCGCAATAAAAACTAAACGAGCAGCGATAGAAATACACCGTTTGTTGCAATATGCTTGGGACAACAGTACATTTTCAGGCAGACAAACTTTCGAAATTGCAGTAGCTACAATTTTCAACAACAGATGGCGCTGCGGTCTGGGAAACTCTATAGTACGATATTTTCCACATATCCACCATGCGTAGCAATAATATGGCGTAGTCTCTGAATGAAATTACCCGAAACCTTTGACAACGTGTCTGGCGGAATGGCTTCACATGCAGATGAGATGTACTGCTTCAGCTGTTCAATTGTTTCTGGATTCTGGCGGTACACCTGGTCTTTCAAGTGTCCCCACAGAAACAAGTCACAGCGGTTCATGTCTGGCGAATAGGGAGGCCAATCCACGCCGCCTCCTGTATGTTTCGGATAGCCCAAAGCAATCACACGATCATCGAAATATTCATTCAGGAAATTAAAGACGTCGGCCGTGCGATGTGGCCGGGCACCATCTTGCATAAACCACGAGGTGTTCGCAGTGTCGTCTAAGGCAGTTTGTACCGCCACAAATTCACGAAGAATGTCCAGATAGCGTGATGCAGTAATCGTTTCGGATCTGAAAAATGGGCCAATGATTCCTTTGGAAGAAATGGCGGCCCAGACCAGTACTTTTTGAGGATGCAGGGACGATGGGACTGCAACATGGGGCTTTTCGGTTCCCCATATGCGCCAGTTCTGTTTATTGACGAAGCCGTCCAGGTAAAAATAAGCTTCGTCAGTAAACCAAATGCTGCCCACATGCATATCGCCGTCATCAATCCTGTGCACTATATCGTTAGCGAATGTCTCTCGTGCAGCAATGGTAGTGGCGCTGAGGGGTTGCCGGGTTTGAATTTTGTATGGATAGAGGTGTAAACTCTGGCGCATGAGATGATACGTGGACGTTGGCGTCATTTGGACTGCAGCTGCAACACGGCGAACGGAAACCCGAGGCCGCTGTTGGATCACCTGCTGCACTAGCTGCGCGTTGCCCTCTGTGGTTGCCGTACGCGGTCGCCCTACCTTTCCAGCACGTTCATCCGTCACGTTCCCAGTCCGTTGAAATTTTTCAAACAGATCCTTTATTGTATCGCTTTTCGGTCCTTTGGTTACATTAAACCTCCGTTGAAAACTTCGTCTTGTCGCAACAACACTGTGTTCTAGGCGGTGGAATTCCAACACCAGAAAAATCCTCTGTTCTAAGGAATAAACCATGTTGTCTACAGCACACTTGCACGTTGTGAACAGCACACGCTTACAGCAGAAAGACGACGTACAGAATGGCGCACCCACAGACTGCGTTGTCTTCTATATCTTTCACATCAATTGCAGCGCCATTTGTTGTTGAAAATTGTAACTACTGTAATTTCGAAAGTTTGTCCGCCTGAAAATGTACTGTTGTCCCAAGCATATTGCAACAAACGGTGTATTTCTATCGCTGCTCGTTTAGTTTTTATAGCCGTTTCTAATATACCGGTCATTTTTGAAACACCCTGTAGCTGGTGGCTGTTAAACTCTCGAGCGTAAACTGTTTGCGGAGCTGTTTCTGGAAGTTTTGGCTATTATTTGTGGGTTAGAAAGTGAAGCGACTTGCCTTTGAAGCTGCATCAGATTGATAACTTTATCAGGCAGCCGTAGTACCGCTAATACAAAGGGGAAGGAATGATCACGAACTCGTGTCTTTCCGTCTACATTGTGCGAGGTTTACCGCTAGACCAGGAGATGATACAGCACTGTAACAACTCAAGGAGAAGACAGCACTTCTCCCAGGCATGTAGATGTTCTACAGTGTTGACATATCGTACATATGACCAGACACAGATTTCAGAGGTACGGCCGGTTTTACCAATCGTGTTACGTGAACGACTCGGACTTCGTCTCTGAAGTGGCCGGCCGGCCGGCAGGCAGATTCTATATCTAAGACCATACGTTCCTACGACATCCCATGAGAGCCGATCGCTGCCAGCCGGAGCCATTTTTTGTGATTCGACTCAACTTTTCATTGGGAATATGAAATTTCCTGCGCCATACATGCTCCACTGAACTTATTTATTACACCACCCATATCTG
This sequence comes from Schistocerca cancellata, assembly GCF_023864275.1. Taxonomy (NCBI): domain Eukaryota; kingdom Metazoa; phylum Arthropoda; class Insecta; order Orthoptera; family Acrididae; genus Schistocerca; species Schistocerca cancellata. Next base: position 913,018,902 of record NC_064629.1, read on the forward strand.
CCACGTGAAAAGGTTTTTTACCTCATAGTGGTCTCAGGAAAGCCTTTTGATAATTTTGAACCAACGTGTAGGATAGACAGTCATTATGACTCCTAATTCTCTGCCATACTTACAGTGTTAGATAAAGGGAGTTTATAGAGCTCTTTTTGAGGAAACTGATTGACTTTTAGCAATATTTCATGTCATTCATTTAATCCGCAGAAACCAAGATAAGTATGTATGTGAATTCATATGTAGGAACTACGCAAATGATGTAGTTTGTCAAGAGCGCTCTAAACGGAACTATAAACAATGTTATTTATGGTAGCTCATATATTATGTAAGCTCATTACAAATTATATATTTATATACAGCTCCCTACAAGTAACTTGTCGTCCAATGGTTAACAGGGATGTCCTAGTTATCACTATTTCCAGTAGTGCATTTTTGTGATTTATCACTCTCGTCTTTTACAATAGGAAGCTATATGGCATTCCTACACATAAAACAGATGACTATAGAAACTTTATGTTGACAACTGTGAGAAAAAAATTAGTTGTAAAGAACAGGAACTTTGATAAGTATATGAATCCTGGGTTATTTCGTAACTTAAGTGAAGTGGTACTATTGTTGATAAAGGGAAAATACGACTGATATCACAATTTCCAATTTCACGTTTTTATTACCTGGAAATTACGTATTACAAATATGTTTATTACATTCTGACTTATCGAAAGATTAAATTAAGTCTATAGAGAATTAAATATTATTCAAATAGAATAAAAATAAAGACGAACTTAAAACTGCATGATGTCGTAATGTTACTGAAGTAGTGCAGCTGCAACTGAAGATGCACAGGATGTTAGAAAAAACGTACTGCATATTTTATGAGGTGGCTGTATGGACCAAAACAAGAAAAAAGTATCCAATACTCATGGGCTCTGAAATGGGTACCTTAGGATGTATGAGCTTCTGCTCACCTTCGCAACTATGAAACACAGTTCATGTACTGCAAGCTCTTTGCTATTACAAACAACCTACAGAATGTAGTAAACAAGTGAGAATACATTATTCTATTACTGTGCAACAGAAGAGCTTCTAGTACAATCTGCTTCGTGCTACATACGGCGTACACCTGTGGGCCATCGTTAAAGGAGATGTTCAATATGATGTCCTTTCATTGTAAGGCTCCCTTATGCTGATAAGTGCAAAGATCAGACTATAGTGAAGCAATTCACAAACTTATATAAACACAAAATGGTTCCATTAGAACTAATAAATGGGCTGCTCTTACCCAGAACTCTTAATACGGTAGTAACAGTAACAGACGTTTAGTGCATGCTGTATCTATTGTTAATAACAGAGGACTGTGTCCTCATTTATTTAGTGCATTCTCTAGGTCATCTGAAATAACAATGAGGCTGCAATGTAACAGACGTGTTTCACAATAGCGAAGATCAACAAGCGCTCATAGCTCTGAATAAACCCTTTTTAGAGACTATGTTTACGATAATTTTTTTCTTCATTTGGTCCATACTACAACCTCTCAAGATACGTAACAACTTTTCAGCACCCTGTATATCTACGTGAAATAGGGAGAAAATAAATGCTTTCAGAAGATATACTTAACACACGCAAGATGTTGTAACCGACAGCAGTGTCTTCCTTCTGCCCGCCGCGGTGGCCGAGCGGTTCTAGGCGCTTCAGTCGAGAACCGAGCGGCTGCTACAGTCGCAGGTTCGAATCTTGCCTCGGGCATGGATGTGTGTGATGTCCTTAGGTTAGTTAGTTTTAAGTAGTTTTAAGTTCTAGGGGACTGATGACCTCAGATGTTAAGTCCCATTGTGCTCAGAGCCATTTGAACCATCTCTTCCGTCTAGGTGTCGTTCTGGATCCAGTGCACCAATCGTTTCCTTTTTTTTTCGTGTCCTTCACGTTTTCGCACTTCTTTAATAATAGTCAGTGGTTAGTTCAATTGCTGTACCATGTTTCATATCATAATTGTTCCGCGGATAGTGCATCCCTGAAAGACAGTTCTTCCCCTCTCTGTTAATTTACTTAGTACTCCGACTTCTTAACATTCATGGAATGTTGCATCTGCACCCTGTAGTTGGTGGAGATAAGGCAGTAATGGATCACATCCACATAAAAAAGTGTACCGTGCCTAACGTTGGTCACATGTCTGCAACGTTCTGCTTTCCTTGCGTGTTTGGCAGTAACTGTTGCCAGCTTCTTCTCTGATTTAGATTACATCGTATCTCTTGCCATTTCAGCATATATTTATGAATAGCTTCTGCTTCATGCTTTGCTGGTTCCTCAATGATGTCTTTCGCTTTATGTCAGTTCCCTTCCTTCAGGCAGGTGGCCAATACAGTGTTACACGTATCTATGTCTATCATTTGTTACCAAAATGGCTGACGTTTATGTTGTGTAGTATGTCTGTCTGAGTCACAACTGTTCACGTTATATATTATTTAGCTGGTGGCTAATGTCAGAAGCAACGTAACGTAGCTCACGGTAGAAGCTGTTATTTACAGGAAAGTCGCAGTCCGCAAAACTGTTGCCAGATGTGGAAGAATATAAAAAGGATCGATGATTGGTGGAAGACACATCAGTGCAAAAAAATGTCACATTTCACTTCAATAATCGGGGCGTTCCATTACTGTTGCATTACACTTCTAGCGATAAGTCAATGAAAAACGTAACGACCGTAAATTAGTTTGAATAACCGTCTATAGTTGCCTGAAGACTAACTATCTCATAGAACTGGTTGTGGGAACAGGTGTCAGGGTGTGACTCATGGCAAGAATACTAAGAAAATGTACTTTATTTAGCAGAGAACGCTCGACAGAGATTGAGTATTGTTCGTCAGTTCAGGATCCTTACCGGTTAAATCTAGTAGAAGGGGTAGGAGAATCCAAAGAAGATCAGTGAATTTCGTCACGGATTCGTTTAATGGGCTCGGTAACGTTGTGGAGATACCCGTGACGTTCCTGTGACGGACTCTAAAAGTGAAATTTTATTTGTAAACTTCCCAGAGCGATCGTTTCAAGGAGAGCGACCGCGGAAATGACCAAGATGAGAACGTCTGAGAAATTACATTTCATGGTTCAAATGGCTCTTTTTTTTTGTGGTTTTAGGGCGCACAACTTCAATGGTCATTAGCGCCCTGACGACGTTAAGAATGCACCGCGAGGCACAAGTTTAAAACAACAACTAAAAGGGAAAACACGATAAAAGACAGACTGACAGGCATAGGATTAAAAACAGCATCATCAAATGTCCTTAGTGAGGTTTGTCAAATGGATAAAACGAAGAACACGAGCAGCTGCTCGTGGGTCATCCGCTAAAACGGCATCTAAAGTACATGGCAGGTTAAGATCGAGACGCAGTGCGTTAAAATCGGGACACGACATTAAAATGTGGCGGACCGTCAGCAATTGCCCACAGGGGCAAAACGGCGCCGGCGCAGCCGTCAGCAGATGGCGATGGCTGAACCGGCAGTGTCCAATTCTTAACCGGGCCAAAACTACCTCCTCCCGCCGAGAAGGGCGTGAGGAGGACGTCCAAGCCACGGGAAGAGGTTTCAAGGCCCGAAGCTTGTTGGCTGTAAGGGCAGCCCAATCGGCATGGCACAGCGATAAAATGCGCCGACAAATAACCCTGCTAAAATCTGACGAAGGGACACAACAAGAACCTGTCCGAGGCTGGAGGACCGCAGCCTTGGCCGCGGCATCTGCAGCTTCGTTCCGAGGGATACCGACATGGCCAGGGACCCACATAAAGCTAACCGGAGAACCGACGTCCGCCAGCTGCCGAAGAGAGCGTTGGATCCGGTGCACGAAAGGGTGAACCGGATACGGATCACTGAGGCTCTGGATGGCGCTAAGGGAATCGGAGCAGATGACATAAGCAGAATGTCGGTGGCGGCAGATGTAAAGAACAGCCTGGTAGAGGGCAAAGAGCTCAGCTGTGAAGACCGAACAATGGCCATGGAGCCGGTATTTGAAACTTTGTGCCCCGACAATAAAAGAACACCCGACCCCGTCATTGGTCTTAGAGCCATCTGTATAAATGAAAGTCATGTTGATGAACTTCGAACGAAGTTCCAAAAAACGGGAGTGGTAGACCGAACCGGGGGTAACCTCTTTTGGGAGCGAGCTGAGGTCAAGGTGAACGCGGACCTGAGCCTGGAGCCAAGGTGGCGTGTGGCTCTCGCCCACTCGAAAGGTTGCAGGGAGTGAAAAATTAAGGTGTTGAAGGAGGCGACGAAAGCGAACTCCAGGGGGTAGCAGGGCAGAGACATACAACCCGTATTGACGGTCGAGAGAGTCGTCAAAAAAGGAACGATAAGACGGATGGTCGGGCATTGACAGTAGCCGACAGGCATAGCGACAAAGCAGTATATCGCGCCGGTAGGTGAGTGGCAAGTCGCCAGCGTCAGCATGAAGACTCTCTACGGGACTAGTATAAAATGCTCCGAACGCAAGTCGTAAACCCCGATGTTGTATGGAGTTGAGGCGGCGTAAGATGGATGGCCGTGCAGAGGAGTATACGAAGCTCCCATAATCCAGCTTGGAGCGGACTATCGACCGATATAGACGAAGTAGGACGGTTCGATCCGCTCCCCACGACATACCACTGAGAACACGGAGGACATTTAAAGAACGGGTACAACGGGCGGCCAAATATGACACATGTGGAGACCAGCTAAGTTTCCTGTCAAATGTAAGACCTAAAAATTTGGTTGTCTCCACGATTGGGAGAGCAACGGGACCGAGTCGTAAGGACGGTGGGAGAAACTCTTTGTAGCGCCAGAAGTTAATACAGACCGTCTTCTCGGCAGAAAAACGGAAGTCATTGGCGACACTCCAGGAGTAAAGACGGTCAAGAGAACGCTGGAGACAGCGCTCCAGGACACGTGTACACTGCGTGCTGCAATAGATGGTAAAAGGGAGCCTGATACATCAGCTGGGAGGCAATCCATTATTGGATTGATCGAGATGGCGAAGAGAGCGACGCTCAAAACTGAGCCCTGTGGCACCCCATTCTCCTGGCGAAAGGTGTCGGACAGGACAGAACCCACACGTACCCTGAACTGTCGAGCCATTAAAAAGGAACGAATAAAAAGAGGGAGGCGACCGCGAAGGCTCCATGTATGCATGGTGCGGAGAATGCCCGCCCTCCAACAGGTGTCGTAAGCCGTCTCCAAATCAAAGAACACAGCCGCGGTCGGGCGCTTCCGCAAGAAGTTATTCATAATGAAGGTCGACAAGGTAACCAGATGGTCAACAGCAGAGCGGCACCTACGAAATCCACATTGTACATTGGTAAGTAGGCGTCGAGACTCGAGCAGCCAAACCAATCGAGAGTTAACCATTCGCTCCATCACTTTACAGACACAGCTGGTAAGCGAGATAGGTCGATAACTGGAAGGCAAGTGCTTGTCCTTCCCCGGCTTAGGAATCGGGACAACAATAGACTCGCGCCAGCATGCGGGAACATGTCCCTCAATCCAGATGCGATTGTATGTACGAAGAAGAAAACCTTTACCCGCAGGAGAAAGGTTCTTCAGCATCTGAATATGAATAGAATCAGGCCCTGGAGCGGAGGACCGTGATCGGCCAATTGCGTTTTCGAGTTCCCGCATGGTGAATGGGGCATTATAACTTTCACAATTCGAGGAGCGGAAGTTAGGTGGCCTAGCCTCCTCTGCCTGTTTGCGGGGGAGGAAGGCAGGGTGGTAATGAGCGGAGCTCGAAACCTCTGCGAAAAAGCGGCCGAAGGCATTGGAGACAGCCTCAGGGGCCACAAGGACGTCATTCGCGACCTTCAAACCAGAAACTGGTGAGTGGACCTTAGTGCCAGATAGCCGGCGCAGGCTACCCCAGACAACAGAAGAAGGAGTAAAACTGTTGAAGGTGCTTGTGAAAGCAGCCCAGCTGGCTTTCTTGCTTTCTTTAATAATACGACGACACTGAGCACGTAATCGTTTATAATTGATACAATTCGCCACTGTAGGGTGGCGTTTAAAGGTGCGTAAAGCACGTCGACGAGCACGTAAAGCGTCTCTACATGCTGCGGACCACCAGGGGACCGGTACGCGACGTGGAGAAGAAGTAGGGTGAGGGATGGAATATTCAGCAGCAGCGAGAATGACTTCCGTGAGGTGTGCGACCTGACGATCGCAGCTTGGGAAGGTTTGATCCTGAAAGGTCGCCCTGGAAGAGAAGAGCCCCCAGTCTGCCTTGGAGATGGTCCAACTAGAGGAGCACGGAGAGGGGGTATGCTGCAGGAGATGGATAACACACGGGAAGTGGTCGCTCGAATATGTATCAGAAAGTGCATACCACTCAAACCGGCGTGCAAGTTGGGGAGTACATATAAAGAGGTCTAAATGGGAAAAGGTGTGAGATGTGTCCGAAAGAAAAGTAGGGGCGCCAGTATTGAGGCAGACAAGATTGAGCTGGTTGAAAAGGTCTGCTAACAAGGAGCCCCTCGGCAGGATGCTGGAGAGCCCCAAAGGGGATGGTGGGCATTGAAGTCTCCAGTTAACAAAAATGGTGCAGGTAGCTGAGCAATAAGTTGCATCATGTCTGCCCTGGTAACGGCAGATGACGATGGAGTGTAAACGGTACAAATGGAAAACGTAAAAGTGGGGAGAGTAATGCGGATGGCAACTGCCTGCAGGCCGGTGTGCAACGTGATGGGATCGTAGTAAATATCATCCCGGACCAGCAACATAACCCCTCCATGAGCTGGGATACCTACCACAGGGGGTAGGTCAAAACGCACAGAGGTGTAGTGTGCCAAGGCAATTTGATCGCATGGGCGTAGCTTCGTTTCCTGGAGGGCTACGACGAGCGGACGCTGCAAGCGGAGCAGCAACTTCAAGTCCTCTCGGTTGGAGCGAATGCTGCGAATATTCCAGTGAATAAGTGCCATCGTAAGAGAAGGAAGATGAAAGAAGGGGTCACCTCGAAGGCCGCTGAGGGCCTGGCTTCGAGCGAGCACTGCCGCCGCTATCAGTAGGCGGACAGTCATCGTCCATTGGGTCTATAGGTTCATCGGCCATCTTGGGAGGATGGCCGGGAGGGGAGCTTCCTCCGCCGGTGAACGGCCAGATGTTCGGCTACCAGCGGTGCGGCCAGGCGAAACGGATGACGGCCTGGGGCGGCAACCGCTGGGTGGCGCAGGAGAAGAAATGCGCCGTGGCGGAGAAGGAGAACTGTGCTTCCTATGAGCCTTCTTGGAAGGACGTTTGGTGGAAGTACCGGTCGAAGGCTGGGAGGTCGAGGTACGTAGGAAGTCTGCACGGGATGGTTCCTTCTTGAATGCCCGTGCATCGGACTTCTGGGTGTTCGTCTTAGCAGAAGCTGATGAAGGGGCTGGTGTCTGTGGGGTGATGGGAGGAAGAGGAGACGTCGACCGCACGATCTTAGCACTGGCCGAACGGACGACCGTGGTGCTGAAGGTCAGGTCGCATGTCTGGGTTGCCACCTCCCTGGTAGTCCGAGGAGAGGCGAGGACAGTACTGTATTTCCCCGCTGGGAGCAGCGTGGGCTTCCTACTAGCCAATAGCTTGCGAGCAGCCGAGGTGGACACTTTCTCTTTGACCCGAATTTCTTGGATACAGCGTTCTTCCTTATAGACAGGACAGTCGCGTGAGGATGCGGCATGGTCACCCTGACAGTTCACACAACGAGGAGACGGAGGTGGACAGTCACCCTCATGGGCATCCCTGCCACAAGTGACACATTTAGCCGCATTGGAACAAGACTGTCGAGTGTGATTGAAACGCTGACACTGGTAGCAGCGCGTAGGTGTCGGGACATAGAGGCGAACAGAAATAACCTCGTAGCCCGCCTTGATGCGCGATGGCAGCTTAACACTATCGAAGGTCAAGAAAAGAGTCCGGGTCGGTACAAGGTCATTGTTGACCTTTTTCATGACCCTATGGACAGCCGTCACGCCCTGCTCAGCGAGGAATGATTGAATCTCCTCGTCAGTCAATCCGTCGAGGGAGCTAGTATAGACTACACCACGAGACGAATTCAAAGTTCGGTGGGCCTCCACCCGGACAGGGAACGTGTACAGGAGTGTGGCCCGAAGCAGTTTTTGTGCCTGAAAGGCGCTCTCAGTTTCTAGTAATAAGGTACCGTTACGCAACCTGGTACAAGATTTGACAGATCCGGCTATGGCATCTACGCCCTTCTGGATAACGAAAGGGTTGACAGAGGAAAAATCCTTTCCGTCCTCAGATCGAGAAACGACGAGGAACTGTGGGGCAGGCGGTAGTACTTTTGTCACTGGTGGCTGGTCACGTTTCAGTTTTTGGGCAGAAGTCGAGAGAGATGGAGTGAAATCCATTGCGGAGGAATCCCCCATGATTGCCAGCGTCTCCGATGGCGCGCTCCTTCCTTGTGGGGACCCTCTCAGAGGGCACTCCCGCCTTAGGTGAATGTTTACACCTCAGGTCACACCTCCCGAGAAACAGACGGAGGGACCAATCGGCATGGTCAGAAGGTATCAGCTCAGGCAATCACCCCTCCCCGGGCCTGGCCTGTACCCGGGGGTACGCGCGTGCCTTACATGTCTACCCAGGGCGGGGAATTACGCGTTACCCCATCACCGGCTACGCGTGCGAACGCGTGGGTCGGCCTTCAGGCACGCACAGGGAGCAAGGAAGAAGAGGAAAAAGAAGAGAGGGAGAAAGAGGACAGACTGTCTCAAACGCCGAGGCGGAGACCAGAGAAGGCAAGGAGAAGAAGGCAATGAGAAGGCAAGGAGAAGAAGGCAATGAGAAGGCAAGGAGAAGAAGGCAATGAGAAGGCAAGGAGAAGAAGGCAATGAGAAGGCAAGGAGAAGAAGGCAATGAGAAGGCAAGGAGAAGAAGGCAATGAGAGGGCAAGGAGAAGAAGGCAATGAGGAGGCAAGGAGAAGAAGTCAAGGGAAAGAGTAAGGAAGACAGTGAGGTGGAGAGGAACAAAGAAAGGAACCAACCAAAGGAAGGAAGAAACGAGAAGTGAAAAACCAAAAAGACCACAATTATAGGTCGTGGAACCGTCCGTCTCCGGACGCAGGCGCTAACTACCCCCGTGAGGGGGATGGACTCCTTTTAGTCGCCTCTTACGACAGGCAGGAATACCTCGGGCCTATTCTAATCCCCGGACCCGCAGGGGGGCAAATGGCTCTGAGCACTATGGGACGTAACATCTGTGGTCATCAGTCTCCTAGAACTTAGAACTACTTAAACCTAACTAACCTAAGGACATCACACACATCCATGCCCGAGGCAGGATTCGAACCTGCGACCGTAGCGGTCACACGGTTCCAGACTGAAGCGCCTAGAACCGCACGGCCACACCGGCCGGCAAATTACATTTCATACACAACATTACTAACAGTTCTTCTTCCCAAGTATCATTGCCGGATGGAATAGGAAAAAAGGACACTATAGGGGCTCGAGAATTATCAGAAGGTTGCTTTCGGACTAGACAAGTAGATTTTAGTAGTAAAAAGCACTCGCTTTTGTTTTCTACTTAATGTCGGCATAGGTATTTCTAGTTTCAACTGCTGGGCCCAACTTCTGGATAAAAAACTCACAACATTCTCCTGATATGGTTTAACAAAATTTAATGATAACTTTAAGTTAATGTTATTAACTTTGCGTCTTTGTTTAGAATTTGTTCTGCTTTCGGACTGTTTAGCCTGCATGGTCATTAAAATATTTAAAATATTTATTATTGACGATCATAACGTCATAGTGCACTCTACTTTTCTAGTTATGGTTTTTCCGAACCCTCTCAGTCTGGGGTTTGACGTTTCGGAAAGCATACTTTTTAGGAAGATGCATGCCGTGTACTGAGCTGCTACGTAAGGGCCATAACACCATTAGCATATTGTATCTCGGGAATACTTTTATTTTTTTCTAATTTCACTAAATCTAGGCAAATGTTTCAAAAGTTTATCGTTTCAACCAACGCCGCTTTTATACTGCGGACAAGTACTCAAAATGTCCTGCTTACATATCAGTGAAGGGACCGATGACCATGTAGTTTGCTCCCTTTAAACATCAAACCAATCAACAAACATATCAGTGACAGCAGTACTATGTCGCTCGACCCAAGAGAATGAGTTAAATATCCTAAAAAATTTAGACGCTGGTGATGGCAGAAATTTCCATAAGCTAAATTTAGCAGACTACGTCAGCGGAGCTTTGTCGTACATTCCCTGACCACCAGATAGTACTGGATTAAATTCGTAACTCCCCACTTTATCTCATTATTTTGCAGCATAAAACCCTGTTGATGATGATCAGTCTCAACGACGGGGGCTGAACTCGCAACCACTTGTTCTTATTCGAGAGTCTCAACTTAATTGACGCAAGGGAGATCCACTGAATCCCTTTCATTTCCATTACCAGTGGTAACGGTATGCAACACATCCATCCGTCACGACCATCCATACCAAACAGAAGCGTACCATACGTATTGCGTTAATGAACTAACAAGAGCCCTTATTCTAATAAATACCACAGTGGCCCTACCACGCCCTTCGATTTACTAAACCAAACTACGTCTGCTGCCAATGAGGCATTTGCTGGAATCATGTACTGGGAAGTGAATTCAGTGGATGTGCTACTTGTTTCGTGTTAACAGTTCCTGAACAACGACAGGTCGGACTCTTCGTAATACTTAAAATGAACAGCCACTGGCAACTAATTTCGCCTCGCTTTCATTATTATGGTTTCCTGCGGCTTTACAGAACCATTCCCGAAAAAGATAGGGATAATGCACCCTGGAAGACCGCAGTCCATACTACTTTCCGTTCAGATTGTTCCTAATATAGCATCAAGAATCTGAAAATTCGTTGCAGTATTGGGAACTGAACTCCGGTACTCCACGTAGCAGTGTTTATTTATTATTTGTTTTTTGTCTTTGTCCTTTAGATCTGTCTCACAGTCGTTCTGTGCGGATGCTGCATGACATCTTCCGAATTCTATCAATGAGAAAATTCACTCAGTCCTTTTTTTTTTTCGTTACATCGTGTGACCATTACCTTGACTGAACATGCTGAGCTACCGAGCCGGCAACACTCAGTTACGATAGCTTACATATGCCCTGATATACACTCCTGGAAATTGAAATAAGAACACCGTGAATTCATTGTCCCAGGAAGGGGAAACTTTATTGACACATTCCTGGGGTCAGATACATCACATGATCACACTGACAGAACCACAGGCACATAGACACAGGCAACAGAGCATGCACAATGTCGGCACTAGTACAGTGTATATCCACCTTTCGCAGCAATGCAGGCTGCTATTCTCCCATGGAGACGATCGTAGAGATGCTGGATGTAGTCCTGTGGAACGGCTTGCCATGCCATTTCCACCTGGCGCCTCAGTTGGACCAGCGTTCGTGCTGGACGTGCAGACCGCGTGAGACGACGCTTCATCCAGTCCCAAACATGCTCAATGGGGGACAGATCCGGAGATCTTGCTGGCCAGGGTAGTTGACTTACACCTTCTAGAGCACGTTGGGTGGCATGGGATACATGCGGACGTGCATTGTCCTGTTGGAACAGCAAGTTCCCTTGCCGGTCTAGGAATGGTAGAACGATGGGTTCGATGACGGTTTGGATGTACCGTGCACTATTCAGTGTCCCCTCGACGATCACCAGTGGTGTACGGCCAGTGTAGGAGATCGCTCCCCACACCATGATGCCGGGTGTTGGCCCTGTGTGCCTCGGTCGTATGCAGTCCTGATTGTGGCGCTCACCTGCACGGCGCCAAACACGCATACGACCATCATTGGCACCAAGGCAGAAGCGACTCTCATCGCTGAAGACGACACGTCTCCATTCGTCCCTCCATTCACGCCTGTCGCGACACCACTGGAGGCGGGCTGCACGATGTTGGGGCGTGAGCGGAAGACGGCCTAACGGTGTGCGGGACCGTAGCCCAGCTTCATGGAGACGGTTGCGAATGGTCCTCGCCGATACCCCAGGAGCAACATTGTCCCTAATTTGCTGGGAAGTGGCGGTGCGGTCCCCTACGGCACTGCGTAGGATCCTACGGTCTTGGCGTGCATCCGTGCGTCGCTGCGGTCCGGTCCCAGGTCGACGGGCACGTGCACCTTCCGCCGACCACTGGCGACAACATCGATGTACTGTGGAGACCTCACGCCCCACGTGTTGAGCAATTCGGCGGTACGTCCACCCGGCCTCCCCCATGCCCACTATACGCCCTCGCTCAAAGTCCGTCAACTGCACATACGGTTCACGTCCACGCTGTCGCGGCATGCTACCAGTGTTAAAGACTGCGATGGAGCTCCGTATGCCACCGCAAACTGGCTGACACTGACGGCGGCGGTGCACAAATGCTGCGCAGCTAGCGCCATTCGACGGCCAACACCGCGGTTCCTGGTGTGTCCGCTGTGAAGTGCGTGTGATCATTGCTTGTACAGCCCTCTCGCAGTGTCCGGAGCAAGTATGGTGGGTCTGACACACCGGTGTCAATGTGTTCTTTTTTCCATTTTCAGGAGTGTATTTCGCATACATACGCCGGCTGGCGTTGCTGGGGTTAACGCGGAAGCGGCTTAGGGGTGTCCCGCCTGCCCTATTAAATGGCGGTGGAGCTGCCGCCAATCTGCCGTTAGCTGAACGCCGTCTCATTCCTGGCGTCGAACCTCTGTGCGCCACGGTGTGGTCATTGATGATACTGTATTTGTCCTCTGCTGGTTAAGTAGCAACGAACTGTCATCAATAGGGGATTGATGATGTTTGTTGTTACCACAGCCATAGTGAAGTTGCAGGCACGTAAGGCAGACTCGTAGTTGAGGGTAGAAAACAGGAAAATCTGAAGCAGTTGATACAACGTACGCAGTGTGATTCTGATTATACAGGAAAACACATTTTTGCCTACGTTCCCCAACTTTTTAATTTACACAATCACGTTGAAGACCAGCTGGTGTGTGCTGTCGTTGTGGTTAAAATATCCTGGGATATTGTAGCGATACCATCGTTTAGGATAGGGAAAATTAGTTTTCTGCAATATTCTGAGCACAAGTTACTGCCAAGTGCATGCAGGATTGCAGTGAGTTATGCATACCAAAATTGCGAAGTAGAATAGAGGCCATTGGGCTGCCAAATTGCTGAAAGAGTATACATAATGGTTTTGCATGTCGCCAATCACAGGCAGAAAGGGTCCACTGGCCAACCTAACGTGTTATGATTAAGTGATGCAAAGCGGCGCGTATGGCAAAACAGAGGTGCATAGCCACGTATAAATAGGTGTGGGTTTCTAACGAGATTCATTCAAGTGTGGCAGCTCTCCTGGACGGCGGGGCGTGTCATACCACCAGCTACACGCAGTAGCAGATGGGGTGCAAGCGTTTCAGTCCACAGTGGGTCGCTGGTTCGACCCTCTGAGGCCGACATGGGGTGGGTAGCCAGCCAGCCGCGGGCCGCTCCATAGCTCTCTACCGCGGACAGTTGTCCTGGCTTCCAACACATGCTGGAGGTATCCCGAGGCGAGGGCCGCAGATTCGAACTCCACATCGTAGGCGCTTGTTGTCGCTGCAGTTTCAGCCATGCTGGAGAGAAGGACGGAGCTAGCCGCCTGCAGCTCGCGCCGAGCGGTGCTAAGTTAGCAGGGACACAGACTGCCGAGTGAACTGCCAGCATCCCGACGACGACGCAACTCCACTGGTGTACAAGGCCGGCTCAACACAGCATTCTATTGCACGGGCCACTGGGGTGCTTCCTCAGCATATAAGGGCCTTGTGACACAGACCGAAGGGAACACGGCACTGTAGTTGGAAACAACAAATCAATTATAAAGCTCGGATGAGTTTTAATGTGGTGCCTTCTACCTGTTCCAGCTACATTTAGTCATCCTGATACATTCGGTGGCAGAAGCTGCCACTACAATATGATGCGTAAAGACCCTCAGGATCTTAAAGTAGACGCTTCCTAACCGGTTAGCCAACAAACTCAGCAGAAGTCATTGCATCTCACGACTATAGTACTAAAATTGCATGCAGTAGTTCTTCGCACATTCCTCCACAATTGGTCATTAAAATTTCTTGAGTCGAATCTCATTTTCGCTTTTAGGTGCATGATAGGTATTCTCATGTTCATCACATATTTCTGTAGACCTTACTACAGGACTTCGTACAGTGTCTGGGGCTACGTGGAGAAGATTCTCCTACTTATTCATTAAGAAATAAACTATTATGTTCACATGACAATGAGGTCTACATTCAGTTACTCTAGTTCAAATGGTTCAAATGGCTCTTAGCACTATGCGACTTAACTTCTGAGGTCATCAGTTGCCTAGAACTTAGAACTAATTAAACCTAACTAACCTAAGGACATCACACACATCCATGCCCGAGGCAGGATTCGAACCTGCGACCGTAGCGGTCGCGCGGTTCCAGACTGTAGCGCCTAGAACCGCTCGGCCACTCCGGCCGGCAGAGACTGAGATAACATCCGCCAAATAAGTGAGGACGTTGGTTGCAAGTTCTACTCTGATACAAAGAGGTTGATACAAGAGAGGAAAGCAAAAAAACCTGTTAGTAAGGTGCGCACATATTTGATTAAGTACTGTATCACTTTTATCATTTGCAAAGAAGAATGCTCCAGTCACTGAGACTGCAAAGCATACTCAGCTAAATCTACACACTGCTCTTCAAATCACTGAAATGCATGGGACACAGTGACTAGAAGCAACACTATTCAAAGTAGAATTACATAATCATACCGTGACAAAATGTAATGAAGCTGAATACCAGCACTGTCAAAAGCTGCTGATATAGAGCGCTCCATTAACTGCGAGAAAATACAAAAAAATACAGAAAGAAAAATAGAGTAGAATAAAAGCATTATGCTTACACTGTATTTAAATAGAGGTGTTCCCACACGGATTCGTAAGCAGTAACAAATATATGTAAGGCCCCAACACCATGCAACAAAAGCCGCTTCGTTCTTATATGACAGGCAAACACACAGGAAAATATTTTAGATACGAGTTGTAGATGATGAGGAGGGTCACGCATTGCTACTAATGGCCGTGACCTTGAAATTCATTTTCAAGGTGATATGGAGGTTAAAACTTTTTTTCTTGTTTTTTAACTGGGAGTTCAAATATTAGATATGAGATATGACTATTGAGGCAAATTTAAATACAAAATGATAGTGTGACTATTATTGAACTATGTGAAGTGAAATCGTCATAACTTGTGAACAGTTTGCGTTAGGACGTTCAAACTGCACGGCTAGCCGTGGGACATGATGGGAATTAGTATCTGCATGCACACGCAGCTTGTTGTTTTCTGCCGTTTGCAAGCGAAAATGTGACGTACAGCGTGCCTGAGCGTACAGAAATTGTGAAGCCCTACTCTTCGAGCAATGACAGCCCAACCTTGGCTCAAAGGAAGTTTGCGACCGAGCTCAGGCTGCAGACAACCGATCCAAGTGCGTTAAGAATCAAGAATTTATTTCGCAAATTTGAAACAACGGGTAGTGATGGAAATGACAGTTTTGGCAATGTCTGTCGTCCAAAAAGGGTGAAAACGGCTGAAAACATCGAGAAGACACGCGTTGTGTTTCAACCAGCCCCAAAAAATCGATCAGACGAGCGGCACAACAGATGGGAATCAACCGGGAGACATTGCGACGAATTGTTTTTGAAGACCTGTACCACCTCCCATACAAAATTCAAACCTATCAGCCATTAAGCCCCTGGGCCATGGAACGGTGGTTTTGTTTCGCCAACACTACTGTCCACCACATTGACGAACAGGACTTTGATGTGAATATCGTTTGGTTTAGCGACGAAGCCCTCATTCGTTGAGATGGGTTCGTCAAAAAGCAAAATTGGCGCTTTTGGGGGACTGAGAATCCGCATTTCACGATCGAGAAGTCTCTTCACCCTCAACGGGTGGCAGTGTGGTGTGCAATGCCCAGTCACGGAATAATCGGTCCGATATTCCTTGATCGCACGGTGACTATCGAACGGTACGTGGAGGTTTTAGGAAATGATTTCATCCCCATTATCCAAATTGACCCTGATTTCAACAAGATGTGTTTCATTCGAGACGGGGCTCGACCCCATCGAAGCAGGAGAGTGTTTGAGGTCCTGGAGGAGCACTCTGGGGGCCACATTCTGGCTCTGGGGTACCCAGAGGCCACTGACAAGGGTCTCAATTGGCCGCCTTATTCTCTGGATCTAAACAATTGCAACTCCTTTTAGTGGGGCTATATTCAATAACAGTTCTACGGAAATAACCCCAAAACCATTACTGAGCTGGAGACAGCCATTCAGGAAGTCGTCGACAGCACTGATCTTCGGACACTTCACCCCGTTGTGCAGAATTTCGCTGTTCGTCTGCGCCACATCATCGTCAATTATGGCAATGTGGTGTGCGTACTGTACGACCTTCGGTACACACACCATCAGATTATTTGACTTGTCGCTCTAATGGAGTAGGCGAGTGTCAGCAATATGTCTCGTGGTCTTATCGTGGCGTGTTTATCTTCTGCCGTTAGGTCAGACGATAGAAATGCCACTTACACGCTTAGAGTAGCAGATTGATGGTGACCAACTTTAAACACAACTTGATTAATTTTCACACGCATTTATTAAAATAATAAAAAATACAGACATTACGTAACTTCATTCTGGATGCCTTTTACAACTGACAATCTGAAGTTTATTTGGTCTTGGTACGTTAATCTTATTCTCACATATCTCTGATACTTGACAAAGTGTCTATTCATTTATCTTCATGGCTATGTACAGGAATATGGTAATCTTATTAGGCGCAGACTGAAACTTGACTGTAGACTAATGCAGACTGATGCAGACTGACGTTGACTGACTAATCAGAGGTCTGTACACTCGTTATAATACCTCGAGCATTCAGGTATCACTGCGCGAGTATAATCCACGAGGAGAAAAGGTTCTACGTTATCAGCAATCTCATTGGTACGTTACATATTAATACGCGGATCGGTGGAAGCAGAATTTGGTCCGTCTCTAAGAGAGCGCCATCTCGTAGTGCGGAGACGGACGAGCGCTGCGCCTGCGCTGTTGTGCTTAGCGGGGCGCGCTCTATTGGGAAAGTTGTGTACTCGCTGACTACGCGGAACTATGTACACAAGAGGCAGGCATATCGAACATGTCATAACCTAAATCCGAATATCTGTAGCGACGTCTACATGTTGAATAAAGTGTGTGCACGCCGTAGTTTGTAATTAATTTACGTTTTTTTTTCATATTGGTCAATAGTTGTCCCTATGTACATTATTCAAGGTCATGGCAAGGTTCAGTGAAAGTCATATAAGCAAATACGTTTTTAGTACTAGTAGAGATTAATTTGGAGTAGAGAAGGAATACAGCAAAATTCAATTTCAAATAGAAATTCAGACGTATGAGAGGCGGGGGGACTCACTAAACGACATGTATATCAATTATCTAGGTTTTATTTATGCTTGCTCCGTCTTTCAAATGGAAAAATATTATTTATATGTTGTGGCGTATTTATTTTTGCCAAGAAACACGTTAATTAAAACTAAGTTAAATTCTGTCTTCACTTTTTCCAAATCAGATGTCAAAAGTAGGGGTAACCTCAACCTTCGAATGACCTTCGTAGCCGTGCGGTTGTAGGCGCTACAGTCTGGAGCCGAGCGACGACTACGGTCGCAGGTTCAAATCCTGCCTCGGGCATGGATGTGTGTGATGCCCTTAGGTTAGTTAGGTTTAATTAGTTCTAAGTTCTAGGCGACTGAAGACCTCAGACGTTAAGTCGCATAGTGCTCAGAGCCATTTGAACCATTTGACCTTCGATAATTAGCTTTAAGATATTGGTACTGGTAATGATGTGTGTGCCTGAAAATCACGTTCAAGGTCACTGCCAGTAGTAACAATGAGTGAGCCTCTTTGTCACATACAACGTTTATCTAAAACAATTTACTCTGTCTCATCTCTATCCCGAGATATTCTCCATAATGGATGAAAATGTGAAACGTCCCCTTTCAACAATTATTCATGACTGTGCTTAAACTGACACACAATATTTTTTTAGCGCAACGCAATCTGACTTTCAGAAATCCCTACAAAGGAATGGCCCTGACTAACATTAACCTGTACCTTTCACAAATCACTTACCTCACCAAAAATCTTCGTTACTCAAGCTACTGCAATACAGCGAGCGCCACTACTGCCAGCTAAATAAAAGATTCAAACTACAGAAGGCACTAACTACTGATAGGCATAGTTAGCAAATGAAATATTTTAATAGAGAACAAACAATGTATTTACCTTAATAGTGTTGAAAAATCATAATATACATAGCAGTTCATAATATCCAGTATAACAAATTTCAAAACTCCGCCATTTCTCTCCCCACATCCACCACTGCTGGCGGCTCACCTCCAACTGCGCAACGCTACGCGCTGTTCACATCCACCTGCCGCTGCCCAACACTACAATGGCGGACAACAATGCAAACTAGCCTCAGACTGCACACAGCACTGCCAGTGATTTTCATACAGAGCGCTAAGAAAACCTAAACAGCCTACTTACAAATGGTCCACTCTATATGACAATTTATTCCTACCAGTAAAGAAGAATACAAGCAATATATTTACAGTGCAATTAAGAGTGGAATACATACAAAAATTCGTAATCAGAAACACGGTGCAATGAAACCAGCTTCTGTTTTGAAAGAAACCAAAACAATTATGGAAGACTTAAAATTACCCAATAAGAAAAGGAGACGATGGGTCGAGTAACTTGCAGCGCTCCAAGCAGCCTGGCAGCGAACGACGATCATATTACCGAAGTATTACAGAAGTCCTTAAATGGGTGTCACATCCGTGAGGGGGACTGCACTGTCGTTCCCCTGCTTCCCAGGAATCAGTCACATGTTTGCCGATCCAAGAGAGTTTTACGTTCTTAAATTCAATACTGTACTTGCATATAATGCAAAAGTGGTATACTATAGGAAAAGGGGTACAGAGATTTTGAATTCAGTTTTTCGGGTAGTTGCTTGATTGTCAAAAATGAATAAAAAAAGGAAGCATATTATTTGGTAAAATTTTCTAAAGCCAAGATCCCATAGATATTTATTTATTTACAACGACCAGTTCCGACAGACTTTCTGTCATCTTCAAGTATTCAGACATTTTTGTTATAAAACGTGTTAATTTTGAATTGGAACCTCACACCAATTCTCATGTTAGTGGATAAAATGTAGCACATTACACAAGGTTTCTCACAAATAAAACATTTAACATCAAAAAGCACCTTATGGACGTGGCAGTGACCATATACAGGGTGTTTCAAAAATGACCGGTATATTAGAAACGGCTATAAAAACTAAACGAGCAGCGATAGAAATACACCGTTTGTTGCAATATGCTTGGGACAACAGTACATTTTCAGGCGGACAAACTTTCGAAATTACAGTAGTTACAATTTTCAACAACAGATGGCGCTGCAAGTGATGTGAAAGATATAGAAGACAACGCAGTCTGTGGGTGCGCCATTCTGTACGTCGTCTTTCTGCTGTAAGCGTGTGCTGTTCACAACGTGCAAGTGTGCTGTAGACAACATGGTTTATTCCTTAGAACAGAGGATTTTTCTGGTGTTGGAATTCCACCGCCTAGAACACAGTGTTGTTGCAACAAGACGAAGTTTTCAACGGAGGTTTAATGTAACCAAAGGACCGAAAAGCGATACAATAAAGGATCTGTTTGAAAAATCTCAACGGACTGGGAACGTGACGGATGAACGTGCTGGAAAGGTAGGGCGACCGCGTACGGCAACCACAGAGGGCAACGCGCAACTAGTGCAGCGGGTGATCCAACAGCGGCCTCGGGTTTCCGTTCGCCGTGTTGCAGCTGCGGTCCAAATGACGCCAACGTCCACGTATCGTCTCATGCGCCAGAGTTTACACCTCTATCCGTACAAAATTCAAACGCGGCCACCCCTCAGCGCCGCTACCATTGCTGCACGAGAGACATTCGCTAACGATATAGTGCACAGGATTGATGACGGCGATATGCATGTGGGCAGCATTTGGTTTACTGACGAAGCTTATTTTTACCTGGACGGCTTCGTCAATAAACAGAACTGGCGCATATGGGGAACCGAAAAGCCCCATGTTGCAGTCCCAACGTCCCTGTATCCTCAAAAAGTACTGGTCTGGTCCGCCATTTCTTCCAAAGGAATCATTGGCCCATTTTTCAGATCCGAAACGATTACTGCATCACGCTATCTGGACATTCTTCGTGAATTTGTGGCGGTACAAACTGCCTTAGACGACACTGCGAACACCTCGTGGTTTATGCAACATGGGGCCCGGCCACATCGCACGGCCCACGTCTTTAATTTCCTGAATGAATATTTCGATGATCGTGTGATTGCTTTGGGCTATCCGAAACATACAGGAGGTGGCGTGGATTGGCCTTCCTATTCGCCAGACATGCACCCCTGTGACTTCTTTCTGTGGGGACACTTCAAAGAGCAGGTGTACCGCCAGAATCCAGAAACAATTGAACAGCTGAAGCAGTACATCTCATCTGCATGTGAAGCCATTCCGTCAGACACGTTGTCAAAGGTTTCGGGTAATTTCATTCAGAGACTACGCCATATTATTGCTACGCATGGTGGATATGTGGAAAATATCGTACTATAGAGTTTCCCAGACCGCAGCGCCATCTGTTGTTGAAAATTGTAACTACTGTAATTTCGAAAGTTTGTCTGCCTGAAAATGTACTGTTGTCCCAAGCATATTGCAACAAACGGTGTATTTCTATCGCTGCTCATTTAGTTTTTATTGCCGTTTCAAATATACGGTCATTTTTGAAACACCCTGTATGTAGCGCTCACAAATGACTGTTACGTCATAAAAATCACAGTACGCAACAAAATTCACAGTAGTACATCTTTATACGTTAGCTAGACATGTTCTAATCATTGAACATTCATCTTACACGGCGTGTAAGATATAAGACAGCTTAACGATTTGAGGATCAGTGCTTGCTATTGGTGCATGGAACTCCTCAACACAGCTACGACAATTGTCAAATACAATATCTGTTGGTGTTAGGTGTACCCTCTTCTTGTACATGCCCTGCCCCCGTTTTGAAGGATGACATTTCTGAAGAACCTATGTCGAAACAAGGCCCACGGAGTAGATGACTTTCCCTCAGAAATATTGATACCTTTAGGGAAGCCAGCCATGGTAAAACTAATCCACTTTTCTTCCAAGATATATTAGACCCAAAATAAGCTCAAACTTCAAGAAGAATGTAATAGCTTGTATTCTAAAAAGGGAGGTGCTGATGGGTGCACAGGTGCAACTTTGCAGGAGAGTGGAATGAGTACACAAAGCTGACCTCGGGTAGAACGGTTTGGGTTCCAGAGAAATGTAAAAACACGTGAGGCCTCACTAACCCTATGACAGCTTACAAGAGGGGTTAAACAAAGTAAAACCTACGTTTACATCATTTACAGATGTAGAGAAAACAGTAGAAAATCTTGACTGGAACAGACTGTTTAAAGCACTGAAGTGAGCAGGGGTAAAATACAAGTGACGGGAACCCACCTACAACGTGCAGAAAAGCAAGACTACAATTACAAATCAAAGACATCAAAGAGAAACAGGAGTTGAGACGGGTGTATTCTCTCATTGATGTCATTCAGTCTTTACACTGAGGTGACAAAAGTCATGGGGTAGTGGTATGCACATATACAGGGTGTTACAAAAAGGTACGGCCAAACTTTCAGGAAACATTCCTCACACACAAAGAAAGAAAGTATGTTATGTGTACATGTGTCCGGAAACGCTTACTTTCCATGTTAGAGCTCATTTTATTACTTCTCTTCAAATCACATTAATCATGGAATGGAAACACACAGCAACAGAACGTACCAGCGTGACTTCAAACACTTTGTTACAGGAAATGTTCAAAATGTCCTTTAGCGAGGATACATGCATCCACCTTCCGTCGCATGGAATCCCTGATGCGTTGATGCAGCCCTGGAGAATGGCGTATTGTATCACAGCCATCCACAATACGAGCACGAAGAGGCTCTACATTTGGTACCGGGGTTGCGTAGACAAGAGCTTTCAAATGCCCCCATAAATGAAAGTCAAGAGGATTAAGGTCAGGAGAGCGTGGAGGCCATGGAATTGGTCCGCCTCTACCAATCCATCGGTCACCGAATCTGTTGTTGAGAAGCGTACGAACACTTCGACTGAAACGTGCAGGAGCTCCATCGTGCTTGAACCACATGTTGTGCCGTACTTGTAAAGGCACATGTTATAGCAGCACTGGTAGAGTATTCCGTATAAAATCATGATAACGTGCTCCATCGAGCTTAGGTGGAAGAACATGGGGCCCAATCAAGACGTCAACAATGCCTGCCCAAACGTTCGCAGAAAATCTGTGTTGATGACGTGATTGCACAATTCCGTGCGGATTCTCGTCAGCCCACACATGTTGATAGTGAAAATTTACAATTTGATCACGTTAGAATGAAGCCTCATCCGCAAAGGGAACATTTGCACTGAAATGAGGATTGTCACATTGTTGGATGAACCATTCGCAGAAGTGTACCCGTGGAGGCCAATCAGCTGCTGATAGTGTCTGCACACGCTGCACATGGTACGGAAACAACTGGTTCTCCCGTAGCACTCTCCATACAGTGACGTGGTCAACTTTACCTTGTACAGCAGCAACTTCTCTGACGCTGACATTAGGGTTATCGTCAACTGCACGAAGAACTGCTTCGTCCATTGCAGGTGTCGTCGTCGTTCTAGGTCTTCCCCAGTCGCCAGTCATAGGCTGGAATGTTCCGTGCTCCCTAAGACGCCGATCAATTGCTTCGAACGTCTTACTGTCGGGACACCTTCGTTCTGGAAATCTGTCTCGATACAAACGTACCGCGCCACGGCTATTGCCCCGTGCTAATCCATACATCAAATGGGCATCTGCCAACTCCGCATTTGTAAAAATTGCACTGACTGCACAACCACGTTCGTGATGAACACTAACCTGTTGATGCTACGTACTGATGTGCTTGATGCTAGTACTGTAGAGCAATGAGTCGCATGTCAACACAAGCACCGAAGTCAACATTACCTTCCTTCAATTGGGCCAACTGGCGGTGAATCGAGGAAGTACAGTACATACTGACGAATCTAAAATGTGCTCTAACATGGAAATTAAGCGTTTCCGGACACATGTCCACATAACATCTTTTCTTTATTTGTGTGTGAGGAATGTTTCCTGAAAGTTTGGCCGTACCTTTTTGTAACACCCTATATAGATGGAGGTAATATCACGTACTCACTGTATAAAAGGGCAGTGCATTGATGGAGCAGTAATTTGTTGTCAGGTGGTTTTTGTAATGTAAATAGGTTTCCGACTGATTATGGCCGCACGACGGGAATCAACAGACTTTGAACGCGGAATGGTAGTTGGAGCCAGACGCATGAGACGTTTCGTTTTGGAAATAGTTAGGGAATTCAATACTCTGAGCTCCACAGTGTCAAGAGTGTGCCAAGACTATTAAATTCCAGGCATTACAGGGCTATTACAAATGATTGAAGCAATTTCATAAATTCACTGTAGCTCCATTCATTGACATATGGTCACGACACACTACAGATACGTAGAAAAACTCATAAAGTTTTGTTCGGCTGAGGCCGCACTTCAGGTTTCTGCCGCCAGAGCGCTCGAGAGCGCAGTGAGACAAAATGGCGACAGGAGCCAAGAAAGCGTATGTCGTGCATCAAATGCACTCACATCAGTCAGTCATAACAATGCAACGACACTTCAGGACGAAGTTCAACAAAGATCCACCAACTGCTAACTCCATTCGGCGATGGTATGCGCAGTTTAAAGCTTCTGGATGCCTCTGTAAGGGGAAATCAACGGGTCGGCCTGCCGTGAGCGAAGAAACGGTTGAACCCGTGTGGGCAAGTTTCACGCGTAGCCCGCGGAAGTCGACGAATAAAGCAAGCAGGGAGCTAAACGTACCACAGGATGGTGCTCCACCGCACTTCCATCATGATGTTCGGCATTTCTTAAACAGGAGATTGGAAAACCGATGGATCGGTCGTGGTGGAGATCATGAACAGCAATTCATGTCATGGCCTCCAGGCTCTCCCGGCTTAACCCCATGCGATTTCTTTCTGTGGGGTTATGTGAAAGATTCAGTGTTTAAACCTCCTCTACCAAGAAACGTGCCAGAACTGCGAGCTCGCATCAACGATGCTTTCGAACTCATTGATGCTGCGCCGAGTGTGGGAGGATCTTGATTATCGGCTTGATGTCTGCCGAATCACTAAAGCGGCACATATCGAACATTTGTGAATGCCTAAAAAAACTTTTTGGGTTTTTGTATGTGTGTGCAAAGCATTGTGAAAATATCTCAAATAATGAAGTTATTGTAGAGCTGTGAAATCGCTTCAATCATTTGTAATAACCCTGTACTTCTCACCAGGGACAACGCAGTGGCCGACGGACCTCACTTAACGACCGAAAGCAGCGGCGTTTGCGTATAATTGTCATTGCTAACAGACAAGCAACACTGCTTAAAATAAACGCAGAAATCAATGTAGGACGTATCACGAACATACACGTTAAAACTATGCGGCGAAATTTGGCGTTAATAGGCTATGGCAGCAGACGACCGAGGCGACTGCCTTTGCTAACAGCACGACACCGCCTGCAGCGCCTTTCCTGACTCGTGACCTCATCAGTTGGACCATAGACAACTGTAAAACTGTGGCCTGGTCAGATGAGTACCGATATCTGTTAGTAAAGACTGATGGTAGGGTTTGAATGTGACACAGACCCCACGCAGCCATGGACCCAAGGTGTCAACAAGGTACTCTGCAAGCTTGTGGTGGATCCATTATAGTTTGGGCTGTGTTGACAACGAATGGGCTGGAACATTTGGTCCAACTGAACCGATCATTGACTGGAAACGGTTATGTCCGAGTGCCTGGAGACCATACGCAGCCATTCGTGGACTTCATATTCCCAAACAACGATAAAGTTTTTTGGGTGACAATGCGCCATGTTATTGGGTCACAATTGTTCACGATTGGTTTGAAGAACATTCTGGACACTCCGAGCGAATGATTTGGCCACCCAGATCGCCCGACTTTAATGCCACCGAACATTTATCTGACATGATCAGAGGTCAGTTCGTGTACAGAAACTGCACCCGCAACACTTCCACAGTTATGGACGGCTATAGAGGCAGCGTGGCTGAATATAGCTACAGGGGACCTCCAAAGACTTGTTGAGTCCATGCCATGTCGGGTTTCTGCATTGCGTCGGGCGAGGTCCGGCACGATATTAGGAGGTGTCCCAAAACTTTTGTTACCTTAGTGTATACTCAAGCATTCTGTGAAGGGAAACAAGGAGAAATTTGGGAAATAAAGTTTAGAGGTAATTAATTAAAACTTTGAGCCTTACCGATAACATTGTAATTCTGTCAGAGAACTGGACTTATGAAAAAGATGAACGGAGTGTAAAGTGTATTGAAAGGAGGTTATAAAATGATAAAAATGGGTTCAAATGGCTCTGAGCACTATGGGACTCAACATCTTAGGTCTTAAGTCCCCTAGAACTTAGAACTACTTAAACCTAACTAACCTTAAGACATCACACACACCCATGCCCGAGGCAGGATTCGAACCTGCGACCGTAGCAGTCCCGCGGTTCCGGACTGCAGCGCCAGAACCGCTAGACCACCGCGGCCGGCTATAAAATGATAAAATGAACATCAACAAAAGTAAAAACAAGGTTAATGGTATTTAACTGAATTAAATCAGGAGATGCTAATATAATTAGATTAGAAACTAGATACTAAGAGCAGCCGATGAATTTTGCTACCTAGGTAGCCACGTAATTGATGACAGTGGAAGATCTGGAGGTGGACGAAACTGCCCGAAACCGGCCTCACTGAGATTGTAAATGCAGCGATCGACAGACGTAAAAAAGTGTATTCTTACTTACTAATGGATAAAACAAAGGTGACAACGTTTTCCCGGACGTAAAAGGAAACATTATGCACGTGGTTTTCTCATAGGCTTTCAAAGAGTAAATTCTGCAATCCTTATTAACGATTCCTTGTTATTAACCACAAATCCCACTGTAGGAGTTCAGTTTGTTTAGGGTTATCTGTGTGCACTGTGAATATGGTGCAACAAATTGAAAGCTATGAGACAGGCTAATTAATCTGCGATTTAGTTCAGCGTTCCCTTAAATAACGTTTGCCTGTTGGAAGTAAATATACGGTAATAAGATGTGAGGTTAAGCCTGAACTAAATTTGACTCAGGCTGCTTCACATACATTTTATAATCAACTTTAATCAAATCCAGCCAATGGATTCCGCTCAGAAAACACGTGGCCCATAGCATCACTGTTAATTCGTGCTAGGATTTACTTAAAAGTACCCTTTACCCTTTCACTTTCACTGCAGTTTGTACTCTAAGGACTTCATAACGATATTGATACAGACAACAGACAAAGTAAGAACTTAGACATGAAATAACCCGGATCTGTCCGATGTTTTGCCCAGCGACGCGGCTTCAGTATGCTGCACTGTACTTACCTGAGGGCTGAAATACAGCTACACGCTATATATACTGATAAGGCAAGGCACTGTGGCATTCGTGAAAGAAAGTCGAGAGCCTTTACGTTTTGATGAGACCCGGTAAACTACGAGAACTCAAGTCGTATGCTGACGGCCGGCTGCGTGCACCCATTTCAGAGATCCACTGAGGAGGAGGGCTCTCTTTCCAAAGTTTGTTGTTGAAGTGCACGTCATGTGATTCGCAAAATCCTTTGTGTAAGTCGTAGATGCTCCACGTTTTCAGAGACGAACTCTTGTGTCACAGAAACAACTCTGCCATAGAGAGATAGAAAGAAAGGGACAGAGTGGTCCGCAAAAATGAAGAGTGCTTCCGCATTTGTCGTCTGCCAGGACGCGGACATAAACACTGTACGTCGAAAAACTGCAGGACGTAACTGCCACCTTCCATCATGAGGAGTATATTCCCAGAGACTGCACCGTTAGGCGAATCCACTAAGTGAGCTGATGATTCAGATCTTTCTGTGGTGATAATGAACATTGACAGTAAATAGACAGGGGTGCTGCTGAATATAATATTGTGTGATATAAAAGCGTGAAAATCACTAAGGAAGATGAACGAATGTCGGAATTTCAGTGTTAGTTACAAAGAAAAATATTGTGATGGAGATGGCGGCAGCTGTGAATTTCTTCACACAACCCTGAATGTGAAATTTCGAAGAAAGCTTCGTGTCTACTTAGGAAGCCATTAAAATTTAACACCTGTGTTGACTGAGTATTAAAGCATCTTACGATCATAAAATTTTGCCTTCTGTACACTGTTTTCTCTCGTTGTCAACTAAAAATCTACATGTTGTTCGAAAATTGGCGGCTTTTAGAGGGTAGTGAGTACATAATATTTTTAACAGGAACTCGTGACCGAAAAAGAACCGTTTTCGTTGCACGACGGTTTCATTTCATATGTTTAACTCATCCACTTCTACTTGAGGAATGAAGCAATACAGTTATTAGGTAACAATACGCAAGGAAACATGGCGAGACATCCATTTATCACTTAAGCACATTTGTTTGTATTAACACTTAAACATTAAATGTTTACTTTATTCCAAAATAAAAAAGAAATCTGGAATACTGTTCGTACAGAACGATACTGATGCATTACAACATTAGGTGACCGTCTTTCGTAGTACACGCGTTCCTCTCTACCCTATTGCGTATCAGGTCAAGCAACTCTGAGACTATTCTCTTTCCCTCAGCAGACAACGACGTGTTACGCATATGAACTGAAACCGTCGTAGAACGGAAACGGCACGGTCCCGGACATGGGTTCCTATTCAAAATATTACGTACCCTCTCCCCTCTGCAAGTCCTAGAACGGGAATTTCCGATCAACCCGTATACATATGTTCTCCTAAGGCCGATTACAGTTATTAGGGCCGGCCTGAGTGGCCATGCGGTTCTAGGCGCTAAAGTCTGGAACCGAGCGACCGCTACGGTCGCAGGTTCGAATCCTGCCTCGGGCATGGCTGTGTGTGATGTCCTTAGGTTAGTTAGGTTTAATTAGTTCTAAGTTCTAGGCGACTGATGACCTCAGAAGTTAAGTCGCATAGTGCGCAGAGCCATTTGAACAGTTAGTAGCTATTATTCTGTTTTCTAAGTCATTTTAATTACGTTCCACATGTTTCAGAATAACATGTTTGTTATTAGAAAACTTATAGTCCTCTGATATGTCTGAGAAAAGCTTCCTTTTTCCGGTTTCCTGGAACTAAAAGAAACATATACGAATTTTCCCTTTAACTGGATTGTGTTCCCAACTTTTCTCTGAAAAAAACATTTTCTTTCCGATGGAAACTTCTCAGCAAACTGCCCACAAATTCGGTTGTCCGAATTGTATAATGGGTTGAATAGAGTAGCGCCAATAGCAGCGAAAAAATCCCAAAATCAAAGATTTTGGCAGTCAAAAGGCTGTGTCACTGACGAGAAGCTGATGCCAGTTCATCGCAACAGAAATTGACTTTTTTTGTGAGACATAAAGCTGTCTGCATATTGTTATGGTTTCATAATCCTCCTAAAATGCCCTGATGTGTACTCGCTATTTGACTGAAGTTCTAATCTCGGTTTATTCGTTTCGCGAAGCACGAAATGTGCCGACCAGCAGCCGCGAGG
The DNA here is from genome assembly GCF_023864275.1 of Schistocerca cancellata. Classification (NCBI taxonomy): domain Eukaryota; kingdom Metazoa; phylum Arthropoda; class Insecta; order Orthoptera; family Acrididae; genus Schistocerca; species Schistocerca cancellata. The sequence continues at coordinate 913,047,683 of NC_064629.1, forward strand.
AGCAAAATTATTCAGCCAGAATTTCGCTTAAACTTTCCCCTGCGGCCAGCGTGCTGTATCAGATTCAATGGACTTCCTATGAAAAGGTCCCGCCGAGCAGCGAGGCGCGTAATGCGTTTGCGGAGGTGTCACGTATCACGGTGCACAGCCAACTTCCGTGCGCACGCGCGACTCCTTTATGGTTCGTTTGAGAAAGTCACAAAAGTGGGCTGCTCTATTCTCAGCGCTCGGCTTTGCCTCGGCCGGATGCTGCTTTGTTCCAAGTTCCGCAACGGCGCATATTATGACGAATTCCTCTCCTACTGCCAATCACGGATTTAGCCGAGGTCGTGAATCATTTTTATTTTCGCTTCACGTTTTTTTGGCTTCTTGTGCCGCAAAACTTTTATTGATGGACCCGTGCGCCCCCTCTCTACGGGACTTGCAGGGCGTGAATTTTAGCGCGAGCATTGTTCTTGACGCCAAAATGAAATTCGAATCGAGGTAGCGTAAACGAATATTAACGTTTGAGGAGTAAAAAGAAAAAGCACTGCGAGGTGGAAAAGCCATTGTGGAGCAGACCTGCCCGTTACGCTTCTCTCACCTGGATATATGAGCTGCTGCTAGACAAAATACACCCCAAATAATTTTACCTGGCCCCAGCCTGAATTACGTTCCGAAAGAGACCGCTGTGAAGCTGCCATTCGATTTACGAGTATGCGACCTGAAAAATGCTGAAATATCACTTTGTGTTTATTTCCACAAGGGATCAAACAATTGTTATGTACACCTGACATTATCGAGTTTGTGGGTCTGTCGATTAATGTAGGAACAGAAGTACAGCTTCACGCAGCCACGATCGCTATTGCAAATGCTGTACAATAGCGATCTTAGGTGTCTGAAGTTGTGCTTCTGTTTCTATATAAATGAAAATTTAGTCGACGGAAATTCACTATTTTTGTGCATTCCGCAATGGCAGTGACGAGGAGCATTATCAACAGAATTTCTGTTACATTTCATCAGACAACAGAAATGTCACTGTCGAAGGAAACTTATATTAAAAACTTTAATAATAATCTGACTGGCTTCAGTCAGAATTTCTCACATACTTTCGTCAAAGTGAATGGAGAGTCATTCTAATGTCAATGCAGTAGTTCTCAATATGGTTCATGCTCTTAACCACAGCACGAAACATAAAATGACTGAAACTGAGATCGGTGATTGTAGAGCAGAAATTCAACTAAAGTAGCTCAGAAGTGGCCAGGTAACTAAAACCGATTATATACGATTCCATACAGATTATGCGTAAGAAATCTTCTTCAAATAGCTGTCTATCGTATGGGGCGCGGCAACGAACGATTTCATGCAACTGAGAAATGGTATAGGTGCTTCCCGTTTTCAAGATGGGTCGTCGGAAAGATGTGTATAATGGTCTGTACTGCTAATATCTATCTGGTGTCGAATATTATCGAACATGTATTATATCCGAGTGTCATGGCAGTTTTGGACAACGAAAATGTCGTTTATGAGTATCAACACTACGAAACTGTTAAGGCTTCCGTACCCACTTGTTGACCAATTGTCTTTTGGTTTCTCTCCCGGGTTTTTTTCCTGAAGTTTGTTTCATGAATTTTCTGACGTTTCGCCAGAACGAGTAGCTGACATTCCCAAAGCTTCTCCCTCCACTAAAGTCCACCACCGGCAAAGGAGTGTGAAGCTCTGACAGTGCCAGTCTCTCATGTTGCTGAAGCGTCAGGAAAATAATCAAACAAATGTAATACGAAGAACACGAGACAGAAACTAACAGGCTGTTTGCCAGTAGCAGCACTGATTCCGCGAATACAGATCTTTTCAAACTGAGCTCTATTTATCCATCCATGATATCCAATTGGCCATATTAGACGGAGTCCAGGTTGATGTGGCGATCCTAGGCCTCAGGAAGGAATCTGATACAGTTCCGGCATTGTCGGTTAGACGACAAAATCTTAGTTCACGAAATTTCTGACCAGCTGTCTGCCTGAATTCAGGAATAACTTCTAGATAAATGTCGATACGACATTCTGAACGAGGTGGGTGCTTCATATGTAGAAGCAGCTATTGGAGCGTTCTAAAAGAATGTTATAGTACTGTATGATACGGTCCGCTATCGATAGGTAAAGATCGAGGCTGCGCTATCCCTGCACCTCTCCAGGAGGCGTCCGAGCAGCGTGAGTCGGGAAAAAGGCTCGCTCGCCCCCCTTGTAAGTGGGGAGTCTCTGCGTGTTCCGTCCACCAGTGTCTACGAACAGCTTGGCAGGTAGTGCCTTCTCTGGCTAAGTCAGTTGCTGTTGTCTCCGTTCGAGGGAAGAGCTAGTGGGGGCTGTGCGGCGCCGCTCTGCTGATGTACACGAAGCTGTGGTCTGATGGCCGACATAGTGCACCTTGGAGGGGTCCGGCCGTGGTAGGCACAGCGTACGGTTGGAGAATGCGGTCCGTTTAGTGAGGTTGTAAGTAGGCTGTTTATGTTTCCTTATTGGCAACGTTACGTAGCGCTCTGTACGAAAATCACTGGCTGTGCTGTGTGCAGTCTGTGGGTAGTTTGCATTGTTGTCTGCCATTGTAGTGTTGGGCAGCGGCAGCTGGATGTGAACAGCACGTAGCGTTGCGCAGTTGGAGGTGAGCCGCCAGCAGTGGTGGATGTGGGAAATGAGATAGCGGATGTTTGAGTACAGAATGAATGTCTTGAACTGCTATATATATTATGACTATTAAGGTAAATACATTGTTTGTTCTCAATTAAAATCTTTCATTTGCCCACCAATACCGTAATCTCTACCAGGACTACAGTGGGTCTACTCTGTGATGACCTACCTACCAATATTCTTCAAAACTTCGAGTGACTCTGCTGTGGGTTTGCTCTGTTGTGGCCCATTACCTGTCTGCATGTGAAGAGTCAGCACTGTCATTCCGTTGGAAGGACAACACTACTTCTTCAAGACTGCATGGAAATCCACTACTTCTGTGTGCAATTTCTTTTACTAATAAGTTTTTGTGAAAAAAAGTGTAATTACAATTATGATGAATGATCAGGACTATCTTTATGGACTGTGAGAAAATTTTCTCTTTCGACCAACATTCTATAAATAAGTGTGTGCATTTGATATCTTTGTTATTGTAATTATGAAAAATTTTATCAAATCATTATTGGCCACTGCCCAAAACAATTTGTAAAATTTTTTGTGGGGAGCATGGGGGCTATGTAAGTAGGCTGTTTATGTTTTCTTATTGGCAACGTTACGTAGCGCTCTGTACGAAAATCACTGGCTGTGCTGTGTGCAGTCTGTGGCTAGTTTGCATTGTTGTCTGCCATTGTAGTGTTGGGCAGCGGCAGCTGGATGTGAACACCGCGTAGCGTTGCGCAGTTGGAGGTGAGCCGCCAGCAGTGGTGGATGTGGGGAGAGAGATGGCGGATTTTTGAGTACAGAATGGATGTCATGAACTGCTATATATATTATGACTATTAAGGTAAATACATTGTTTGTTGCCCGCATCTCGTGGTCGTGCGGTAGCGTTCTCGCTTCCCACGCCCGGGTTCCCGGGTTCGATTCCCGGCGGGGTCAGGGATTTTCTCTGCCTCGTGATGGCTGGGTGTTGTGTGCTGTCCTTAGGTTAGTTAGGTTTAAGTAGTTCTAAGTTCTAGGGGACTTATGACCACAGCAGTTGAGTCCCATAGTGCTCAGAGCCATTTTGAACCATTGTTTGTTCTCTATTAGAATCTTTCATTTGCCCACCAATACCGTAATCTCTACCAGGACTACAGTGGGTCTACTCTGTGATGACCTACCTACCAATATTCTTCAAAACTTCGAGTGACTCTGCTGTGGGTTTGCTCTGTTGTGGCCCATTACCTGTCTGCATGTGAAGAGTCAGCACTGTCATTCCGTTGGAAGGACAACACTACTTCTTCAAGACTGCATGGAAATCCACTACTTCTGTGTGCAATTTCTTTTACTAATAAGTTTTTGTGAAAAAAAGTGTAATTACAATTATGATGAATGATCAGGACTATCTTTATGGACTGTGAGAAAATTTTCTCTTTCGACCAACATTCTATAAATAAGTGTGTGCATTTGATATCTTTGTTATTGTAATTATGAAAAATTTTATCAAATCATTATTGGCCACTGCCCAAAACAATTTGTAAAATTTTTTGTGGGGAGCATGGGGGCTATGTAAGTAGGCTGTTTATGTTTTCTTATTGGCAACGTTACGTAGCGCTCTGTACGAAAATCACTGGCTGTGCTGTGTGCAGTCTGTGGCTAGTTTGCATTGTTGTCTGCCATTGTAGTGTTGGGCAGCGGCAGCTGGATGTGAACACCGCGTAGCGTTGCGCAGTTGGAGGTGAGCCGCCAGCAGTGGTGGATGTGGGGAGAGAGATGGCGGATTTTTGAGTACAGAATGGATGTCATGAACTGCTATATATATTATGACTATTAAGGTAAATACATTGTTTGTTGCCCGCATCTCGTGGTCGTGCGGTAGCGTTCTCGCTTCCCACGCCCGGGTTCCCGGGTTCGATTCCCGGCGGGGTCAGGGATTTTCTCTGCCTCGTGATGGCTGGGTGTTGTGTGCTGTCCTTAGGTTAGTTAGGTTTAAGTAGTTCTAAGTTCTAGGGGACTTATGACCACAGCAGTTGAGTCCCATAGTGCTCAGAGCCATTTTGAACCATTGTTTGTTCTCTATTAGAATCTTTCATTTGCCCACCAATACCGTAATCTCTACCAGGACTACAGTGGGTCTACTCTGTGATGACCTACCTACCAATATTCTTCAAAACTTCGACTGACTCTGCTGTGGGTTTGCTCTGTTGTGGGCCATTACCTGTCTGCATGTCAAGAGTCAGCACTGTCTTTCCGTTGGAAGGACAACACTACTTCTTCAAGACTGCATGGAAATCCACTACTTCTGTGTGCAATTTCTTTTACTAATAAGACTTTGTGAAAAAAACTGTAATTACTATTATGATGAATGATCAGGACTATCTTTATGGACTGTGAGAAAATTTTAGCTTTTGACCAACATTCTATCAATAAGTGTGTGCATTTGATATCTTTGTTATTGTAATTATGAAAAATTTTATCAAACCATTATTGGCCACTGCCCAAAACTATTTGTAAAATTTTTTGTGGGGAGCATGGGGGCTATGTAAGTAGGCTGTTTATGTTTTCTTATTGGCAACGTTACGTAGCGCTCTGTACGAAAATCACTGGCTGTGCTGTGTGCAGTCTGTGGCTAGTTTGCATTGTTGTCTGCCATTGTAGTGTTGGACAGCGGCAGCTGGATGTGAACAGCGCGTAGCGTTGCGCAGTTGGAGGTGAGCCGCCAGCAGTTGTGGATGTGGGAAATGAGATGGCGGATTTTTGAGTACAGAATGGATGTCATGACTTGCTATATACATTATGACTATTAAGGTAAATACATTGTTTGTTCTCTATTAAAATCTTTCATTTGCTAACTATGCCTATCAGTTGTTAGTGCCTTCAGTAGTTTGAATCTTTTATTTAGCTGGCAGTAGTGACGCTCGCTGTATTGCAGTAGTTCGAGTAACGAAGATTTTTGGTGAGGTAAGTGATTTGTGAAACATATAGTTTAATGTTAGTCAGGGCCATTCTTTCTGAAAGTCAGATTGCGTTGCGCTAAAAATATTGTGTGTCAGTTTAAGCACAGTCTTCTATAATTTTTATAAGGGGACGTTTCAAGGTGTTAATCGTGTGCGTTCGGGTGGATCAGACGGAGCTGCCAGGCACTGCCACCACTAGCTGCGGATTGTGGGTACTTCACGATACATGACTGACGGATTTTTATGGAAGAAGCAACACTTCAGTGTATGAAACGGTGAGAATTATGTTGCATGTTAACAGTTTCGGCTTGCGTCGGGACAAGTGGCTGACTTATTGGCTTTATGATGCAGTGCGTGGCTTTGCCTTTACGTTTTCTATATTTAGTGGATACAAGGCACCCTCTTGATTAGGAGTTTTGTGTGGTGTCACCCCCAGACACCACGCTTGCTAGGTGATAGCGTTGAAATCGGCCGCAGTCCGTTAGTATGCGTCGGACCCGCGTGTCGCCACTATCAGTGATGCAGACCGCGCGCCCCCACACGGCAGGTCTAGTCTAGAGAGACTCCCTAGCACTCGCCCCAGTTGTACAGCCGACTTTGCTAGCGATGGTTCAAAGTCTACATACGCTCTCATTTGCAGAGACGACGGTTTAGCATAGCCTTCAATTACGCCATTTGCTACGACCTAGCAAGGCGCCATATTCAGTTACTATAATTACTATCTTCAAGCCGGCCGAAGTGGCCGTGCGGTTCTAGGCGCTACAGTCTGGAACCGAGCGACCGCTACGGTCGCAGGTTCGAATCCTGCATTGGGCATGGATGTGTGTGATGTCCTTAGGTTAGTTAGGTTTAATTAGTTCTAAGTTATAAGCAACTGATGACCTCAGAAGTTAAGTCGCATAGTGCTCAGAGCCATTTGAACTATCTTCAAGAATGTATTCTGAACAGATAATATCGTGAATCATGTACCGTCAAGAGCGACGTTCATCATTAATGGATTAAAGTTAGGTATCAAACTAATTACATCCGCTTTCTGAATTCTCATTCCTTTTCATGTTCCAGACCTCACATCAGTATAGTTCTTCCCTCCTCACGCCAGCATGCGTGAGTTAAAACGCGTGCATTTCGGCCTCCACTCGTAACACGGTGTTGGTTCTTCTGCTAACACAAAATTTTGTCTACGTTTTAAGTATGACAGAAAAACCTCATAGTGTTTCATTATGTGGTTTATTTAGTATAATGTTTTAAATTGTTCATTTGCTGGCGTACTTATTCTAGTGGTGTTAATTTTTCTTTAACAGCTACTCAGGGCCATGAGATTTAACTGTTTCTTTACGATTATGTTTTCAAGTAAGCCGAACCGAAAGAGTCTAGCTAACCTGTAAATTCTAATTAGTTTAGCTTGTTCTGTTCACAGGATTTTAAATTTTTTAAAGTCACCGTACTTTTTCCCGCAGTTCTTTTAGAAAAGATTGTCTAGTTCACATTCTCATTTCCAGAATTTATTAACTGTAGTTATTTTATGTTGTGGATTGGCAAGACAGCCAATCCACTACGAGGAAGCCGAAAGGCACGCGTTTAAGCTCACGCAGGCTGGCGTGAGGTCTGGAACAGGAAAAGGAATTGAGACTAGCCAAAAACGTATGTATCTTCTAGAATACTTAACTTTAATCCATAATTGGTGAACATCGCTCTTGACGGTACATGTTTTACAGCATCAATAGTAACTGGTAATGGCGCCTTGCTAGGTCGTAGCAAATGACGTAGCTGAAGGCTATGCTAACTATCGTCTCGGCAAATGAGAGCGTAATTTGTCAGTGAACCATCGCTAGCAAAGTCGGCTGTACAACTGGGAGAGTGCTAGGAAGTCTCTCTAGACCTGCCGTGTGGCGGCGCTCGGTCTGCAATCACTGATAGTGGCGACATGCGGGTCCGACGTATACTAACGGATCGCGGCCGATTTAAGGGCTACCACCTAGCAAGTGTGGTGTCTGGCGGTGACATCACATTTTATTATGGCAAGATTGGCCGAGTGAGTTCTGATAATCTTAAAGATTTTTCTGGGTTTTGAATTGCGGCGTTACTGTCAGCTTCATCTGTTAGTGCTATGTTCAGTAATAATTTGATTTGTATGCTTTAGATCTTTCCTGAGCCTTTTGTTCGCCAATATACATGTAAAGGAAGCCGGACGTCCGAGTCCTCCCTCGGGCATGGGTGTGTGTGTTGTTCTTAGCCTAAATGACTTTAAGCACTGTGTAAGTCTAGGTTCCTTAGGAATTCACACATATTAGAACATTTTGTACCTGTGATTAGTTCCGGGTCCACATTCTCAGTACTGAAACGTAGTATCGTGGTGATAACTAATAAAGTTAATTAGAATCCTTATGAAAGTGTCATATCAAGTTCTTGGATCACTACGCAAAAGAATTTTCGTAGCCGCCTTGTAGTAAGGTTATTGATCTGTCATTTCCAGTAGTAAAACTAAAATATAATACGACTTAAATTGGTTGTTAACTGTAAACCAATAACTGGTTTAAACACTACATGAAAAATAGTTTAAATGACACGTACATTATATTAATTACGATAAAATTTTGTAACTGAAATGTCATCTTCATTGTTGGTGTACAAAATAAAAGATTAATTGCGAAATCTTTTGTTTGTCCCTTTGTCCCTCATCGGCGCAGGGTCGGCATGAATGTTACTGAAGTTGGCATGCTTTATTTAAGGGGTGGCCGGGTGTCCTTCATGTCGTCACCCCGTTACCCACAGAGTTACAATTTGTGTACCCCGACTGTCTGAGTGGAACTGTCTATTTGAAAGTGAGCGAAAGTTTTCTAAACATTTGCAAATCGTGTAACTGAGGCGGAAACTGGATACCAACCCGGTATTCGCCCAGTGGGATGTTAGAAACGGACTAAAAAACACGTCAAGGCCGGCCGGCACATCCACCTTCGTCGTATATCCACCGGGCTATTCGAGCGGAGGCTGACGCAGCTCCCCGTTCCGATTGAACCGCTTTACAAGCACAGCTATCAGGACTGATAACGTAATAAACATTACACGTTGGTATAAGAACGTTGGTCTTTGTCTGACATTTCACTGTCTCTAGTCTGTTCAGCACCCATTTTCTATGGAACTGACTACATGTTTCCCTATAACTACGCGAATGAAAGTTCTAAAAGGGATTATTATGATTACTGTGAATTATTGCATTTATCTGATACTGATTAAAGTGGCCACAAAATATGTAGTGTGTTTCTCGTGAGCATTGTCACAGTGAACTCGCTTTCTTTTGTGGTTTTGTCATTTTTCACCTTTAGAATAACTTTTATTTTTTATTTTTTATATACTTATTTATTGTTCCGTGGGACCAAATAAGGAGAAGTCCCCATGGTCATGGAACGAGTCAATACATGAAATTATAACACGATAGTAGAAGCAGATAAAATGAAATATAAGAAACGTATTCAGGCGACAATTCGTAAGTTTAAATAAAGAAAATCAACAATGTAACACTGGAATTTGCTTAATTTTTCAGCTCTTCCAGGAGCTCCTCGACAGAATGGAAGGAGTGAGCCATAAGGAAACTCTTCAGTTTAGACTTAAAAGTGTTTGGGCTACTGCTAAGATTTTTGAGTTCTTGTGGTAACTTATTGAAAATGGATGTAGCAGAATAGTGCACTCCTTTCTGCACAAGAGTCAAGGAAGTGCATTCCACATGCAGATTTGATTTCTGCCTAGTATTAACTGAGTGAAAGCTGCAAACTCATGGGAATAAGCTAATATTGCTAACAACAAACGACATTAAAGACAATATATACTGTGAGGGCAATATAAGAATTCCCAGACTATTGAATTGGGGTCGACAAGGGGTTCTCGAACTTACACCACATACAGCTCGAACAGCCCGTTTGTGAGCCAAAAATACCCTTTTTGAATCAGAAGAATTACCCCAAAAAATAATACCATATGACATAAGCGTATGAAAATATGTGAAGTAGACTACTCTTCGTGTTGAACTGTCACTTATTTCAGATACTGTTCTAATGGTAGATAAAGAAACATTTAGTTTCTGAAAAAGATCCTGTACATGGGCTTTCCACAACAGCTTACTATCTATCCGAACGCCTATGAACTTGAACTGTTCAGTCTCGCTTATAATATGCCCATTCTGTCTGATCAAAATATCGGTTCTCGTTGAATTGCGATTTAGAAACTGTAAAAACTGAGTCTTACTGTGATTTAGCATCAAATTATTTTCCACAAGCCACAAACTTATTTCATGAACTACATTATTTGATAATGTTTCAGTATTACACACAAGATCCTTCACTACCAAGCTGGTATCATCAGCAAACAGAAATATTTTTGAATCACCTGTAATACTAGAAGGCATATCATTTATATAAATAAGATACAGCAGTGGCCCCAGCACCGCCCCTTGGCGAACGCCCCCACTTGACAGTGCCCCATTGGGACTGAACATCACTACCACTCTCAATATTGCGGAGAATTACCTTCTGCTTTCTGTTCTTAAAGTAAGAGGCAAACCAATTGTAAGCTACTCCCCTTACTCCATAATGGTCCAATTTCTGCAGTAATATTTTGTGGGCAACACAGTCAAAAGCCTTCGTTAAATCAAAGAAAACACCTAGCGTTCGCAACCTTTTATTTAATTTGTCCAAAACCTCATAGAGAAAAGGGTATATAGCATTTTCAGTTGTTAAACCATTTCTAAAACCAAACTGTACATTTGACAGCAAATTATGTGAATTTAAATGATCCAGTAACCTTGTATATACAACCTTCTCGATAACTTTAGCAACCACCGATGGCACATAAATGGGTCTATAATTGAAACTTCCTGGCAGATTAAAACTGTGTGCCCGACCGAGACTCGAACTCGGGACTTTTGCCTTTGCGGGCAAGTGCTCTACCAACTGAACTACCGAAGCACGACTCACGCCCGGTACTCACAGCTTTATTTCTGCCTGTACCTCGTCTCCTACCTTCCAAACTTACAATCAGATAGAAAAACAAATCTTTGACAAAATAGTAATACCAAAACAGTACAAAATAATATATTGGTACAGATACATAGATGACATAATTTGCTTAATAGATGAACCACTGTCTCACATAAATGAACTTCATGGTAACATAAACTCCATCCACTCGCAAATACAATTCACCATAGAAACACAAACTGATGAAAAACTTAATTTCTTAGATCTCACTATACGCAAGAGAAACAACAAACATGAGTTCAGAATCTACAGAAAACCCACACTCGCCAGCACCATTATCCATAACCAATCCAATCACCCCATAACCCACAAACAAGCGAGCTTCAGATATTTACTTCACAGGCTGAATAAAACACCCATGAACAAGCATTACTACACACAAGAACTGAACACAATAAAACAAATTTCACAGGAGAATGGATATGACGCAAAGAGAGTAGACAAAATAAACCACAAAATACAAAAACAAACAGCACATAACCATGAAACACACACATACAAACACAACTCATCACACAAAAAATCAGGAGACAGTAAGCAACAAATGGCACATAATGATTTACAACAACAGTCACACACAGGGTGGGTAATATACTAAAGAAACAAGGACTCAACATAACATACAGAACCAACAACACAATACAGAGCAGACTCTGAAGAAATACCACCAACACTGACAAAAACAGCCAGTCCAGCATCTACCAACTTACTTGCAACTGCTGCCAATCTGTATATGTGGGCCAAACATGTAGGACCTTCAGAACCAGATATAATGAACACCTCAGAGGATTGAAAAGCAATAGCACACACTCAACATTTGCAGACCACCTGGTAGCACACAACCACCACCCAACAAACATTGAAACTGAGCTTCACATCCTAAAAACTAGCAGCAGCCTATACCAAAAATTAACTGTAGAAGAAAAGTACCATATCCAAAAATCAATAGCCCAAGGAAATAAAGTACTCAATGAATACACATCACTGTGCAACAAAACCCTCTTCGCCACAAAAGAACTATACAAGTAACACCCACCCACCCACACACACACGCACACACACACACACACAAACACAAACACAAACACAAACAAACAAACAAACAAATCCTCTCTCTCTTTTCCTTCTTTCTTTCAGTCTCTCTCTCTGCCCCAGTACTCATCACACACACGCAAACCCACATAAACCACACACCACTAACACCAAATACAATTAAAACTCGCGCGCCTCACCCAGCATAACACGCTACGAAACAAATGAACGCCACACAGCCACAACAACACGTAATGGCACCGAAAACTCCGCCTATGTTTTGAGTAATCGGAAAACTGCATTGCCACATGAACACAGGCAAAGAAGTAAGCCTATTTACTTCGCCAACAACACAGGAAAACGTATCAGAACTTCAAAACTGTAAGTTACAGAAAGAAAAAGGGGTACTGTCTTATTTCCGTTCGTAAATGCATAACAAACAGAAAATAAATTACGTTTTGCTGTTTGCAGATGACAAGTTCTACACTCCTGGAAATGGAAAAAAGAACACATTGACACTGGTGTGTCAGACCCACCATACTTGCTCCGGACACTGCGAGAGGGCTGTACAAGCAATGATCACACGCACGGCACAGCGGACACACCAGGAACAGCGGTGTTGGCCGTCGAATGGCGCTAGCTGCGCAGCATTTGTGCACCGCCGCCGTCAGTGTCAGCCAGTTTGCCGTGGCATACGGAGCTCCATCGCAGTCTTTAACACTGGTAGCATGCCGCGACAGCGTGGACGTGAACCGTATGTGCAGTTGACGGACTTTGAGCGAGGGCGTATAGTGGGCATGCGGGAGGCCGGGTGGACGTACCGCCGAATTGCTCAACACGTGGGGCGTGAGGTCTCCACAGTACATCGATGTTGTCGCCAGTGGTCGGTGGAAGGTGCACGTGCCCGTCGACCTGGGACCGGACCGCAGCGACGCACGGATGCACGCCAAGACCGTAGGATCCTACGCAGTGCCGTAGGGGACCGCACCGCCACTTCCCAGCAAATTAGGGACACTGTTGCTCCTGGGGTATCGGCGAGGACCATTCGCAACCGTCTCCATGAAGCTGGGCTACGGTCCCGCACGCCGTTAGGCCGTCTTCCGCTCACGCCCCAACATCGTGCAGCCCGCCTCCAGTGGTGTCGCGACAGGCGTGAATGGAGGGACGAATGGAGACGTGTCGTCTTCAGCGATGAGAGTCGCTTCTGCCTTGGTGCCAATGATGGTCGTATGCGTGTTTGGCGCCGTGCAGGTGAGCGCCAAAATCAGGACTGCATACGACCGAGGCACACAGGGCCAACACCCGGCATCATGGTGTGGGGAGCGATCTCCTACACTGGCCGTACACCACTGGTGATCGTCGAGGGGACACTGAATAGTGCACGGTACATGCAAACCGTCATCGAACCCATCGTTCTACCATTCCTAGACCGGCAAGGGGACTTGCTGTTCCAACAGGACAATGCACGTCCGCATGTATCCCGTGCCACCCAACGTGCTCTAGAAGGTGTAAGTCAACTACCCTGGCCAGCAAGATCTCCGGATCTGTCCCCCATTGAGCATGTTTGGGACTGGATGAAGCGTCGTCTCACGCGGTCTGCACGTCCAGAACGAACGCTGGTCCAACTGAGGCGCCAGGTGGAAATGGCATGGCAAGCCGTTCCACAGGACTACATCCAGCATCTCTACGATCGTCTCCACGGGAGAATAGCAGCCTGCATTGCTGCGAAAGGTGGATATACACTGTACTAGTGCCTACATTGTGCGTGCTCTGTTGCCTGTGTCTATGTGCCTGTGGTTCTGTCAGTGTGATCATGTGATGTATCTGACCCCAGGAATGTGTCAATATAGTTTCCCCTTCCTGGGACAATGAATTCACGGTGTTCTTATTTCAATTTCCAGGAGTGTATATTGTGTAGCCGAACAGCTACCAAAACAAGTGGACAATAACATCATGTAAGGTATGTAACTTATGATTACACCCACTTTTCGCCAATTAAGTTATAAATGCAACTTTTACATAATGTTGTAAACGACGCAAATGTTAATATGTTAACAACAAATTTACAGTTAAAAATAAAAATAGAACCCACTGACGATAGCACAGAAGTGCTGAAACATGTATGGGTGAAACACAAGGAAAAAAGGTGTCTTGCATAAGGCGGAACTCCTCATCCCATTTTCTTAGCAAGCACGGAGACAACAAGAAGAACTGCACCACAAGATGATTAAATTTAATAGCTGTTGCAGCACCAAAATCTTTTAGAGTTAAAACTTGTGCATCATGATCTGAAAGGCAGTTCACTTTTTTCCTAACAGAATGCCCTTCTAGTAACGAGAAATGAACAAAAATGTTGTCTATGGTTGTTCTACTGTTCCCTTGCACTCTCGTTGGAAAGAATACGGTTTGCATTAGATTATATGAATTAAGGTGGTCTAACAGCATCCTTTTCTTTGCACAATAACTTATACAATTAATATTGAAGTCACCACATGTAACTAACTTTTGTATTTCCTATAAAGTGAACCAAGAACCTCCTCTAGCTTTAGCAAAAATGTTGTGAAATCAGAGTCTGGGGATCTATAAATAACAGTTCGAAGCTTAGCTCCACTAAATTTAACCACACCTGCACAACATTCAAACACCTTTTCAGTGCAGTACTTTGAAACATCAATTGACTCAAATGGGATACCGTTTTTCACACACATGGCTACTCCCCCATAGCGCAAAGAGCTCCTACAATAGCTGCCAGCCAACCTGTATCCTGGTAAAGGAAGCCTTTGAATTATCTCCTTATTTAAGAAGTGTTCAGATATACCAATAATTTCAGAGTCAACATCTATAAGCAGTTCACTAACTTTATCTCTTATACCTTGTATATTTTGATGAAATATACTAATTCCCTCATTACTCGGATATCCATGCTTTGTCGAAAGTGGTTTCTTTGTTAGAGAGACTTCCCTTAAGCAGGAATACCTATAAGCTGACTTCAATCTACAACAGGTGCAGCTCTAACACCCACTAGTACAGGAATTTTCCCATGAGTGATCCCACCACCCCCACCTATGCTGTCACCTACATGCTTTACCAACCTCCCCTTTCCATACCTGTTGAGGTGCAGGCCATGTCTAGTGAAACCCGTCCTGCTGATAGACTCCACCGACACCACTGAAATGTGACTCATGCCTTCTGTCATAAGCGCACCCCCAAGTGTCTTGTTATTACGCTTGACGGCTGTATTAAGATGAGGACGATCGTGACGCTGAAACAGTTACACGAAATGCACATTCGTGTTGCCAGTCTGAGTGGCTATCTTTTCCAGGTCACCATCTATGTCATACTACCCATTCCTATCAATACTATTACCAGCCCCACCCACAATCACTACCTGATCCTCTTTAGTAAAATCCCTACATAACCCCCCTATGTTAAGTCACCTGAGCCAATCCTGCATTAGGCTTCGCAATGCTGGTGACCTGGTACTCACTCCCCAACACTTCCTGCAACTGCTGGCCTACACCTCTACCTTGAGAACTACCTAACCGCAGAACCTTCTTCTTCCTCTTAGACTTTGCAACTGTCCTAGCCACCGTAACTGCTGAGGTCTGCTGCATACTTCCTACATCTACAGCTACTAGAGATTCCCCTCCACTAGACTCTGACAGTTGGTCATATTGCAAATACCAATTGTAAAAATATCTGAAAATCTTCTTCTCCTAGCAGATCTCTGGCCAACAGCCAGCTCCCATTCCCCAACCCCCTTCGCCGCCCTCATCCTATCTAGCTCCTCCTGTGCGTTTTTCAACTGCACCTGAAGGGCACAGATCTTACGCTCCTGCTCCTCAATCAACTTACTCTTGCTACATAACCTGCAGTTCCAGGAGAGGATCTCACCAGAATGCCCACTGGCTTCCCCCACTGCATTCCCCCCAGTGAAAATACTTCAAACAAGTCGCACACCGCAATCCACTACTCACGAACCAACGGCAAAGCCTACACTTCTCACTCATGGTAAAATTTTACAGTTATTGAAACAAGAAAACTTCTTTATCTAGGTTCCGCTACTACAATAAGAAGATGTTTAAAAAACTGATTACAATAATCACAAACTTACTCTACAAGGGAAGTAACTACTATTATTAACAGTATTAATCAACAGCAAATGAGAATATAACAGAAATCTATCACAGAAATAAAATCAAACGTCTAATGACACAGTAACGAAACTGAAAACAGTTCTCAAACATTTCTTCTGAAATTAGAAAACACCAAGAACACCGGTTGAAGACTACTAAAGTTCCTACATAAACCACTATACACGAACAATTAATTAGTACTAATCTTTCGATGCGCCGCTACAGCTGCAATTGGTCAGCGCGGAATGTAAACACAGGTAAGAGGTTAAGTTGCTCGATTAGAAACACTCACAAATATCGGGTCACAACACAAGAAAGGCAGAGGTCAATGAAGAAACCAGTAATAAGTCACTTACATAGTAAATATTATCACAAAAACCGTTGAAATATGTATGTGAAACCTAAAAATATATGAAAACTTAGAGGGCGATCTCACACAGAGTCACTTACTTATGACGTCCCACCAAAGAGTACTCACACCAAAGTGAGTGCTAGGTCGTATTGCTATCGATTTCCTTCATTACTGCAACTGAAGGCCGATTTTTCTAATCAGAAAGCATCCCATCTACGGTCCTGAACATCTTTCATTTTCATAGTGGCGGGAGACAGAGTCTCAAGAGTTAGTTTTACAATACGACCAGTTTCAAATTCTGTTTACAACAACAGTATAAAATACATTCCCAGATTAGAGGCGTACTACAACCCCCTTAAAAGAGCTCACTGGTCACCCCTGCCACGAATAAAGTTGCTCGATTTCTTATTGGTGTATCAACGCGAACTGTCCAACGTGTCTGCTATGATTCGTATACCACTCGCAGCCATGTAATGCGGCGTAAAAACAGAGGTCGTAAAAAAGATCTTAACGAGAGGCAAGTTTTACGTCTTGTCAATAACTTTTCCTCTCAAACTCGACAGGAATTATTGCTGTCAATGAACACATGTCTATCTCAACCAGTTTCCGAACTAATAATGCGAAGGTAACTGCATGGAATGGACATTTGGCATCGGATACCTCGCTAAATGCCGTTGCTCATAACAGAAGCTAAACATCTTCAGTGGGCCAGACAACACAGACAATGGACAGCACCTGACTGCAGGCGTGTAGTGTGGTCCGACGGGTCTAAATTTTGCCAGTTTTCGACACTTTGGCACATTTCGAGTGCACCGACGATCCAATGAAGCGCCCACCCTGCCGAATATGGAGGCTGTAGTTCAGGGCTGAGGTGGTTCTGTGCCTATTATTCTATCTTACGATGGACTGAGTTCATTCATTCCATTTGACGTTATCATGAACCAGGATGTTTGTTTTCAAATTTTCGATGATCAAGTGTTTCCGTTTCTTCTACATCTCCATGATGTGTATTTTGTGGACTCTCCCGACTTCCAAGATACCAACAGCCATATCACATATCTTCACACATACGTTTGTGGTTTAACAAACATAAAGAATATATGGGTCTATTTGGAGCAGCGGGAGAAACGAAGCAACCAACATCCCCACAGTATGGTAGATCTGGGAGATCTAATCATCAAGGATGACTTTAGCTGGGTATGCCAGACCTGAAGAAACTTGTGAACTCTTATCCTCTCTCCGATTTGAGGCATACTCTGCATATTCAAACGACTGTATTTCCGTTGAGAATTTTGGTACCATCCCATGAATTGTCAGCCAATAGTTGTATAGCTACGAATTACTTAACCTTTACCTTATGGAACCGATCATAATATTAGAAAATCATGCTCCAGTTGTATTTGCGTTTTTTTAAGTATTTAGGGCTTCACACGTCAACTGGGCGGATAAGGAGGAGCATCCTTACAGGAGCACATTGTTATCTGCCAGTCTGCCGGTCTGGCTCAAAATATGGATCTAATCACTATGGCACTTAACATCTGAGGTCATCAGTCCCCCAGAACTTAGAACTACTTAAACCTATCTAACCTAAGGACATCACACACATCAATGCACGAGGCAGGATTCGAACCTGCGACCATAGTGGTCGCGCGGTTCCAGACTGAAGCGCCTAGAACCGCTCGGCCACTGCGGCCGGCTGTCTGTCTGACTGCTAAGCCCCTATTTCCCAGGAAAGGATAGAGGTGCCACGTATAAATTTATGTCGCATAATAAGGTCTATGGTCTGTTGGCGGTGGGAAAAATTTAAGATTCGTAGTCAGTACATTCAAAATATATGGCCTTATATCTCAGATGCTTTGATATTCGTAAGCTCATTTATCAAAATATAAATAAACTACCTACATTTGTGTCGGCCCTGGGGTTCCAGTAGCGAAGCGCGTGCTTGCAAACGGTGATGTCGCCGGACCTAATCCTGGTGGACCACGTATTTTTAGTCTTGGTTGTAACCTAACGACGGCCGCTGTGGTCGAGCGGTTCTAGGCACTTCAGTCCGAAACCACGCAGCTGCTACGGTCGCAGGTTCGAATCCTGCCTCGGGCACGGATGTGTGTTATGTCCTTAGGTTAGTTAGGTTTAAGTAGTTCTAAGTTCTAGTGGAATGATGATCTCAGAAGTTAAGTCTCATACTGCTTAGAGACATTTGAACCATTTGTAACGTAGCCTTCACCTCTCAACAGTATAAAGAGTCTCCAGAAACACATAGCTCGGATTCCACGTTAAACTGTAAGTCTCCTTTCCCCGATTGGATAATTGGGGTGGGTTATGGACATGCAAGTCGACTGCCGTTCAAGAAAGGCTTACACCAGGCCATTGAGCCACTCGAAATTTTTGTTATCTACATACAAAATTCAGTTTATACGGAACCTTCAGAGAAAGCTTTCTCCTCGCATTTGTTCGGTTTCTTTTTCCATCTGTAACAAGACTTGTTTAGGGTTCATTTCCATATTTATATATATTTTTTTATTGTTTTAAAATTTTCGCATATTGGTGCTTTATTTTTTGTACATGTAAAGTTTACTATACTGGAGGTTGAAGTTCTTTGGACTGTTTGTGAGAAATGTACGTAAATACTATATAAATTGTTTATTATGTTAAATAATTTTCTGATGACCTTCCGTATTTTAAAATATTTGTGTGTATAAATTGTTCATGTTAATGTAAATTTGACAATTTGAGAAATGGTCACGCTTAGGAACGATATAAGAAATAAGCGTTACGTAAAAATCAGTGTGCTTTTGTTTGAAACGGAAGTGGCTCTGGGGAGTGGAGAAAGTGGCAAGGGCGAATTGCCGCGCAGCGTAGAGCAAGCGCGGGAGGTAAGTCACACAGTCTGTAGGCAACAGTGACTGAGGCAACACCTTTGTGGAGCAGGGGAAGCTTTGCCTGGAAATTCGCACAAAATGCCCCTGATGGAGACTGCAAACGGCTTACTGCATAGCTGCGAGTTGTTGGGCAATTGTATGTAGAACTGACCGACGCCAAGAAGAGAAATTAAGCCCATGCAGCAAGAGACTTGCAGGCCGTACTGTGCGTAGTGTAGCCGCTATAATTGTTCGCCACACGCAAGCCGGCAGCCACCAGACAAGACTTTTTTTTATAGTAAATTTACTTTTGTACAGCGTGAACCATTAATTTAAACTGTGATTTAATAATCAATCTTGAACTTTAAATAAAGTGGTTCACCCTGTTATTTCAGCCGGCCGCTGTGGTCGAGCGGTTCTAGGCGCTTCAGTCCTGAACCACGCGGTTGCTACGGTCGCAGGTTCGAATCCTGCCTGGGGCATGGATTTGTGTGATGTCCTTAGGTTAGTTAGGTTTAAGTAGTTCTAAGTCTAGGGGACTGATGACCTCAGATGTTAAGTCCCATAGTGCTTAGAGCCATTTGAACCTGTTATTTCGTCCTAAACGTACACCTATATAGGGTTCCTTCTTGGTGTTTGATGATGAATACGAGTATCCAATTTTACAGACTTATGAAGTGCCAAGCTACTATAAAGAGGCATAATTTAAATGCTTTTTGTGTTTTCTTAATAATTGCAAGGTGTTATAATAAAAGTTTGATTATGTAAAATTCAGAGTGTAGCCAAGTTACTATAATCTGGGAAATGGCTATACAGACTTAGTTCAAAGAATAATAGCTTTTGAAAGTAAATTACAAGAAGTGAAATGTTCAGTATAAAAAGTGCGTGCTTTAGTATCTAAGTATTTTAGTATTTAAGTTTGTTTCTTATAGAAAATGTGTTTCTTAAGGTCCCCTCTGGCCAAATTCTTTTAGCTTCCTTGAAGTTATCTACTATGCTTTTTCTTTTTAAAACGTAATGTATAATGTGTAGTAGGCAAAAAGAAATTCCAGTGGCTGCACCAACATTATTTACGTGGAGTAATATTTATTTGAAGAACCAAATTAAACAGTAGGATGAAAGTAGCAAAACTCATACTTCTGCTTTTCTAATACTTCATTTTCATTGCCTGGATAGGCTGGCGACCTTTAGTATAAGTTTTGAACCACTAAATGAACTTGGAACTGAGTTGTCCTAGCTTCTGTGTAATATTATTCATACTGCGTTTCCATTTAATCTTAGGAAAAGAAATGAATAGTCTGATTCACTTATCCATTAGACACAACACACGGCCAAATCCTGTGAAAAGGGTAAATCTATTGATTACCTTTTCCTATTAACATGACTATCCTCCTACGGCGTACATTATTTGGAAACTAAACTAAATTTTAGTAAGAGGATTATACGTGAGTTTTCCCGTAACAGGACTATTTGTTCTGTTTGGGTTTAGTTTCCATCTTCGCCCACTCCGAGATGGCTCTCGGTCTCTAATGACCTAGTCGCCAACAGTACGTTAAAACTCCATCTTCTATCTGCCATCCTCCCTTCCGTCTTCTGAGAAGCACTACTTATTAAGTATGTAGTCTTTCTATTTCTCAAGTGGCATTTTATCACAAATTTACTGTTTTGTATATTTCTTGATCGTTTATGGTAGATCTCCGTCGTAAATTGGTTTTAAATAGGTATGCATCTTTGAGTATATATATGAGATAAAAGATATCATTCAGATAGTTAAGGGTGACGAAAATTTAATTATGACAAAGGACTGTAAATCGATATTAGGAAAAGGAAGACAAGGAAAAATAGTAGGTAAATATGGGTGGGTGAAAGGAACGAAAGAGAAAGCCGTCTGGCAGAATTTTGCACAGAACATAATTGAATCATCGCTAACACTTGATTTAGGAATCATGAAAGATGGTAGAGGACTTTCCCGTAAAATGGCAAAGGTCCCGAGTTCGAGTCTTGGTCCGGCACACAGTTTTAATGTGCCAGGATGTTTCACCATGAAAGAAGTTTGTATATGTGGAAGAGACCTGGAGACACCGGAAAGTTTCAGATTAATTGTGAGATTAATAAATAAAATAAAAAAATTAATTGTGAGATGGTAAGACAGAGATCTCGGAACCATATTCTAAGACATTTGTAAGACATTTCCAGGGACAGATGTAGACTCGGACCACAATTTATTTGTTATGATCTGTATATTAAAACTAAAGACATTGCAACAAGGTAGGAAATTATGGAGATTTTGTTGAGAGTTTCAGAGGGAGCCTTAGGCAACAATTAACTACAGTAGGGGAAAGGAATACAGTAGGAGAAGAAATATTGAGATGAAATAGTGAGTGAAGGCTCCAGATGATCATATAAGTAAAAAGACATAGCCTAGCAGAAATCCTTGGAAAACAAGGGAGATATTACATTTAACTGATGAAAGGAGGAAATATATAAAAACGCAGCAAATGAAGCAAGCGAAATGGAATAAAAACGTCAATAAATGAGACTTACCGGAAATGTAAAATGCTAAACAAAATACTAGAGGGCAGGTGTAAGGATTTAGAAGTAAACTCCTGGAAATTGAAATAAGAACACCGTGAATTCATTGTCCCAGGAAGGGGAAACTTTATTGACACATTCCTGGGGTCAGATACATCACATGATCACACTGACAGAACCACAGGCACATAGACACAGGCAACAGAGCATGCACAATGTCGGCACTAGTACAGTGTATATCCACCTTTCGCAGCAATGCAGGCTGCTATTCTCCCATGGAGACGATCGTAGAGATGCTGGATGTAGTCCTGTGGAACGGCTTGCCATACCATTTCCACCTGGCGCCTCAGTCGGACCAGCGTTCGTGCTGGACGTGCAGACCGCGTGAGACGACGCTTCATCCAGTCCCAAACTTGCTCAATGGGGGACAGATCCGGAGATCTTGCTGGCCAGGGTACTTGACTTACACCTTCTAGAGCACGTTGGGTGGCACGGGATACATGCGGACGTGCATTGTCCTGTTGGACCAGCAAGTTCCCTTGCCGGTCTAGGAATGGTAGAACGATGGGTTCGATGACGGTTTGGATGTACCGTGCACTATTCAGTGTCCCCTCGACGATCACCAGTGGTGTACGGCCAGTGTAGGAGATCGCTCCCCACACCATGATGCCGGGTGTTGGCCCTGTGTGCCTCGGTCGTATGCAGTCCTGATTGTGGCGCTCACCTGCACGGCGCCAAACACGCATACGACAATCATTGGCACCAAGGCAGAAGCGACTCTCATCGCTGAAGACGACACGTCTCCATTCGTCCCTCCATTCACGCCTGTCGCGACACCACTGGAGGCGGGCTGCACGATGTTGGGGCGTGAGCGGAAGACGGCCTAACGGTGTGCGGGACCGTAGCCCAGCTTCATGGAGACGGTTGCGAATGGTCCTCGCCGATACCCCAGGAGCAACAATGTCCCTAATTTGCTGGGAAGTGGCGGTGCGGTCCCCTACGGCACTGCGTAGGATCCTACGGTCTTGGCGTGCATCCGTGCGTCGCTGCGGTCCGGTCCCAGGTCGACGGGCACGTGCACCTTCCGCCGACCACTGGCGACAACCTCGATATACTGTGGAGACCTCACGCCCCACGTGTTGAGCAATTCGGCGGTACGTCCACCCGGCCTCCCGCATGCCCACTATACGCCCTCGCTCAAAGTCCGTCAACTGCACATACAGTTCACGTCCACGCTGTCGCGGCATGCTACCAGTGTTAAAGACTGCGATGGAGCTCCGTATGCCACGGCAAACTGGCTGACACTGACGGCGGCGGTGCACAAATGCTGCGCAGCTAGCGCCATTCGACGGCCAACACCGCGGTTCCTGGTGTGTCCGCTGTGCCGTGCGTGTGATCATTGCTTGTACAGCCCTCTCGCAGTGTCCGGAGCAAGTATGGTGGGTCTGACACACCGGTGTCAATGTGTTCTTTTTTCCAATCCAGGAGTGTATATATCACTAGGGGAAAGATACAAGCCCCACAAAGGAAAATTAAAGAGGCATTTGGGGAAAATAGAAGCAGCTGTACGAATATCAAGAGCTCAGATGAAAAACCAGCCCTAAGCAAAGAACGGAAAGACGATAGGTAGAAGTAGTATACAGAGGCTTTACACAAGGGAGATGACGTTGAAGGTAATATTATAGAAATGAAAGAGGACGTAGATGAAGACGAGATGGGAGATATGGCAGTGTGAGAAAAATTTTACAGAGCACTGTAAGACCTCAGTCGAAACAAGGCCACAGTGGTGAACGACATTCCGTGAGAACCACCGATATCCTTGGGAGGGCCAACCATGACAAAACTCTTTTATCTGGCGTGCAAGATGTATGCAACAGACCAAATACTCTCAGACATCGAGAAGAATTTCACAATTCCAATTCAAAAGAAATCAGTTGCCGACAGGTGTGAATGTTACCAAACTATCACTTTAATAAGTCATGGTTACAAAATGCAGACATGAATTCGTTACAGAAGAATGGAAAAGCTGGTGGAAGTCAGCCACGGGGAAGATCAGCTTGGACCGGAGAAATGTAGGAACACGCGAGGCAATGCTGACCGTACGACTTCTCATAGAATATACTTAATGAAAGGCATATATACATTTATAGCATTTGTAGACTTAGAGAAAGGTTCTAACGGTGTTTACTCGAATACTCTCTTTAAAATTCTGAAATTAGCAAGGGTAAAATATAGGGACCGGAAGGCTATTTACAACTTGCGCAGAATACAGACAAGAGTTATAAGTGTCGAGGGGCATGAAAGGGAAGCAGTGATTGAGAAAGGAGTGATAGGGTTATAGACTTTACCCGATGTTATTCAATGTGTACATTGAGCAAGCAATAAAGGAAACAAAACAAAAATTGGATTAGGAATTGAAGTTCAGGGAAAAAATTTAAAGTTAGAGATTTGTCGATGACTCTGTAACTATGTCAAAGACAGTAAAGTACTTGGAAAGGCAGCTGAACGGAATGGACACTGTCTTGAAAGGGGGATATAAGCCGAACATCAACGAAAGAAAAACAAGGATAATGGAATGTAGTCGAATTAAATCATGTGGTGCTGAGAGAATTAGATTAGGAAACGAGATACTAAAAGCACTGATTCAGGAAGATGTAGGTTGCAAGTGTTATGAGGAGACGAAGAGGCTTACTCAGGATAGAGTAGCATGGAGAGCTGAACCAAAATAGTCTCCGGGCTGAATACCACAACAACAATATGTTTACGTCACCGGTAATTGCATTATTATCGGCTAAAACGGTTTAAACGGCTCTGAGCACTATGGGACTTAACATCTGTGGTCATCAGTCCCCCAGAATTTAGAACTACTTAAACCTAACTAATCTAAGGACATCACACACATCCATGACCGAAGCAGGATTCGAACCTGCGACCGTAGCGATCACGCGGTGCCAGACTGAAGCGCCTATAACCTCACGGCCACACCGGCCGGCTGCATTATTATCGAATAAATTGTTTCTGATAACAACACTGACGCAGGAAAGACACAAAACGTGAATATTTCAGAATGGTAGACGTTGCTGTATAGCAAGGGGTTACCTTTCAGATTGAAAAACTATTGCGCTTATTCATATTTTAACGTTTTCAGGTCTCAGAGACCTTTCCTTGTATATCATCAAATCTTTTATAGTTTCTGCTATCAATACTGACTTGAAGCACGTAGCTACAGTTACTTATGATATCTCAGGCAGAATTATAGTTTCATTTCATATCTTGTATGCGTGTGTAGTTTTGGTAAAAAATTGTGACTCTTGCTCCCGCTAACGATACAATCAAGAACTTTACGTTTGATCAGTCATCCAGCCACCCTATATCACGCATCATCATTGTATATTCCAGCACTGAATGCAGGTGACTATTACGTACCAACAGCAACGGTAACTAATGCACATAAATCACCGCACATTTATACAGTTCAACGGAGCTACCGTACTGAGCGTGCTCAGATATATCGTCTCCTAATACTATGGTAATGAATGCCAACGGACAGTGATTTTACCGGTAATTATGTACATTGCAAACAGTATCAACATCGATCTCATCGGATAACGCCACAAAAGCTAATTTTAATCGGTGGTACATTAAACTTCTGCGTGTATGTGTATGTGTATGTGTGTGTGCTCTCGCGTGCGTTTGTGCGGATGGGATGCCTGCTGGACAGGTGCGTGAATTAGAGAGCAATCGAAAAATTTATAAATAACATTCCATGTATCTTACTCTCACTTTAACACAGTATAAAGTGCGAGATCAGTTTACAAGAAAGGCCTTTTTGCATTCCAGGAATTTCTAAGAAGAGTATTGTATTCGATAAACAATCACTGCGCTACGAGGGCGTGCTGAAAGTAATGCCTCCGATTTTTTATGTGAAAACTCTTAAAGCTTTTTAAATAAAACAAAAGTTATTGACATTGTACGTCTGTATTCTTCATGTCTGCATATTTGCAGCAGTCTGTCACTGAAAGGCTCGGAATTGTAGTGTGTAATATGACAGTACGTAATGTAACTAAGTCGGTGCGTAAGGAACAGCGTGCTGTAATCGAGTTCAGAATTCGAAGAGTTTGTTTACGCATGGAGCATCATGTCCTTGATCCTGACAACGCCGGACCACCCATGAGTGCTGCAACATCTGCAACAATCCGACACCCTGGGTTCACTGGCATCGATCGTCCTCCATACATTCCCGACTTAAGTAGACAAGACGAATAAAGAAGAAAAACTTTAATAAAGTTTATTTTATTTGAAAAGCTTTAAGACTCTTCGCATTAAAAACTCGGAGGAATTACTTTTCAGCACGCCATCGTATTTACCGGATTACTTGAAGAAGCTATCATAAATCAGTTTTAAGGACATTTGTATGTCGCATCAAGAGGCTACTACAATATTATGAGAAGGAAAATTGCTACTCACCATACAGCGGAGATGCTGAGTCTCAGATAGGCACAACGAAAAGACTTTTATAATTAAAGCTTTCGGCCATTGGCCTTCATCAACAGTACACACACACACACACACACACACACACACACACACACACACTCACGCAAACGCAACTCACATACACGACTGCATCTCAGGCAACTGAAACCACACTGCCAGAAGACCAATGGCCATAAGCTTTAATTGTGAGAGTATTTTTGTCATGCCTATCTACGACTCAGTATCTCCGCTATTTGGTGAACAGCAACTTTCCGTTTCATAATATTGTTGCATTCCTATTATTTGTCCTGAAGAAAGTCATGTGGAACTATGGGAGGGAAACAGACCAGGTGTAACGGTTTACTTCGCAGTGTAAACCTCTCCATATAGTTCTAAAAGACCAGACTACCACAAAAATTTATGCTCTATCACTGAGCGAAAGTATTTTGTGGAGGAGGACATCTCCACATTTGAGACAAGGATTAAGTATGCAGTTATGCGTCAGAGCAAAGATGTAAGGAAATCAATGCTGCGATATCTCAGCTGACCAACCATTATCCACAGCTTTAAATTTCTACGAAAATGCATCTAAAACAAGAAGCAGACTGAATTTTGGGAGGTTCAAATGGTTCAAATGGCTCTGAGCGCTATGGGACTTAACATCTATGGCCATCAGGCCCCTCGAACTTAGAACTACTTAAACCTAACTAACCTAAGGACAGCACACAACACCCAGTCATCACGAGGCAGAGAAAATCCCTGACCCCGCCGGGAATCGAACCCGGGAACCCGGGTGCGGGAAGCGAGTACGCTACCGCACGACCACGAGCTGCGGACTTGGGAGGTTCCAAATTGAAAAAAGTGAAGCGATTTTCGTCCCGAAGACTGTATTGAAAACATCGTTGCTATAGTAGGCGTCATTCTACCTGACGTACTATATACTTGCCTTCTTCCGACGTGCTGTGTCACACAGCGAAACGTGGCATGGAGAGAGAAGGATAGAAAGAGAGAGAGAGAGAGAGAGAGAGAGAGAAAGGTGGCGGGGGAGTTAATTCTGGTTCAAACAAGCCATCGCAGCATTTGACTTATAGTTAGGGTATTATTTTTTGGCGAGGGCCATGGCACTCCTGATAATGTACCGCGTTTCCTGAACATCGTGAGTCAGCCGTCAATTGCCCATCAGTTGTTGTATCTGGGATTACCCACTAACCGTCTTGCCGCCCCCCCCCCCCCTCTCCACTACCACTTGCTGCGGCCATCTAGCCGCGCTCGGTAGTTTAACGTAGAACACGAGACACGGTAACCCTTTGAGCTTTTGACGTATACCAAGTATTAAAAGTATTTTCTTTGTGTCCGCTTCCTACCCATTCGTTTTATGGAGTGACACTTTCCCATTGACGTATTAATTCTCATTTACGTACTGACGTAGTTATCCTGTACAATGCATGTTGTCGCACGCTATTGCACAACGTGAGTCAGATGAGGGTACATGTTCTGTGATGGTTCTGAGGTACGAGTAACAGGTGCATTACAGTGTACCAGGAAAATTGCGTGACCAGTGGAAACGTGCTCCAGAGTTGAAGTAGACCTACGCGAGACAACACAATTCTTCTTATCAAAAACGTCTAAACTGCACACAGATTCAACGTGAAATGAGGATGTTCACGCATCACACAGCCGTTCTCGAATGGCTCCGTGCCCAAGGAACGGATTTTTATTGTTAAAGAACCGAACGATTGATAGAGTTTTCTGGCCGTTGTTTACAGAGATTTGTTGACTATGTTGAAAATCAGTGCTGTACATTTGTGTCACTTTGAAGTGTACTGCAACATTCAACAGAATAAAGTTTAGACTGCCATTATAAAGTGTAATTCGCTTTTTTACGTCGCTACAGGACATAGTTCACTCGAACATAACACAGCCCTGATGCATGTGGGAAGATGACGCCACTACTACAAACTACAGTTAGTCTTAGAAGATAAATGCCCTCATGTGTAACACAACGTAGCACCTATACAGAAGTCAGACGAGTGTTAAATTTCAACTGATTCGAAGCACATTTTCTTTCTACAGTGACGAGGAAGATAAATTTTGCATCAAGAGCATTAATCACACCCGACGTATTTTCTGTATGGAGGATCTAAGCTCGTAGACTTTGTCAGCTATTGTACGGAAAAAATTCAGGATGACTGATCCGGTTGTACACATCCAACAAACCAGCATGAAAGCTGTAGGCCTGTTGCAATGCAGTCACCGCCGCCGTAGCGTTACGAGAGAAAAACTGCAAGTAAATCAGTGTAATGCATACTTCTTAAACCTAGCAATACCCATGCATTTTCCATAACGTGCGTTACCGAAGGGGGAGGAGTGGTTTATGCTCACATTAAAACTGATTTTAAAAAGTCGAATTTTGTTTATTGTTGTTGACTCTTACTCACAACATACAATTTTATGAGATACTGATGTGTAAGTAAGGTCGTGAAACCGCAATTATTGAACATGACTTTCAATGGGAAAAGCGACATCTATCACTAAGATTCAAATTTTTTTGTTAAGTTTAACAGAAAAACTTACAACGTTAATGGAATCTGTTAGAAGAATTAATTAAAAACAATAATTATTTTTTCAAAATTTTAAAATATGAAGCAGCTGACTAGATTGCAATATTGTAAAAAGTTGGGCATAAAGTACTCTATCCCCTCCCCTTGGCATTGTGAGGGTTAATTAACATGAAACTCAGCTCGAATGTAAAGCCAGCAATGAAACGAATGTGTGTGGTATTGTCAAACGCATTTAAATTTCTCTTAGGACCGGCTGTCGCACGCGGATGCCGGCTTTTTCTCGCGCTCGTGCACCCGCTCACGCCCGCTTGTGTGCATGTGCGTGTGCGCCACACTGTATAGTCCAAGTCACATGAATTCCGTACGAATAAATAGCAGGTTTACTTTGTAAGCCAAAAAAGCCACTATTCGTATGAATAGGATGTAATTACCTTTGATCAAAACCGTAAGTAGTCAGCACCATAGAAATACAAGGCAAGAGACACACCGGACCCACAGAATATTCCGACGCACACATAATGGATACCAATGCCGTTTAGTCAGAATGCTTTGGAGATTAAATTACTTTACCTGTGCTGGACTATAGAACTTCCATAACAGATATCAAGTGCGTAAAATCAAACGTAAAAATGCCGCGTGTAAAAGATTACCTACATGTTTTGCCATGGATGTAGTTGTTCCACAGTATAGGTACCACAGACACAACCGCCTGTTAGATAATTCTTAATATCTGCACTGAAGATAAGATGGCGAATAAATATGAAACTGGAATACCGTTCCTAATCAAAGCCTTGTTGAAGAGCGTCAGACTAATCTCTATACACACCTTCAATACATGCTTTCCTAAAATTAAAGCTCTGACTAGATGTAGCAGAAGACGTGGAATAACATTTTCTTCAAAGAAACTCTGTCCTCAAGAATGCGCACGACACTCGCATCTTAGGCAGACTTTTACTCAGTAGTATGCGAGGTAGCCCAAATGATGAACGTTTTGCCTAGACACAAAGTCTGAACTTATTCGACACGTGGCTACAAATTTGCCCTAATGTTTGGAATGAGCGATGTTTGAAGAGCCATGGCCAGCAGAAAAGAAAGAATATACCTTAGAGCCAAGGTCTCATAACACCTTTCTGATTGCAAAATATTGTCTTTAAGTATCTGTGAGCACAATACCTAGCATAATCAGGGTCAAGTTCACCTGACAAGAAATGTTTTATGTTGCTGTGTTTGTTAGTTAACACTTTCGAGGCGAGCGACGTAGCTCCTACGTCGGTCCGACAGTACCCCAAAAAGACGATCGACGCAGCTACTACGTCGGCCGAGTATCAGCGATGTTAACGACTCCCAGCTCATGACTTTCATATTCTGTAGGTTTAAAAGTACTCTCTGGTTATCCTAGTACCAAGAAAAAATTATAGATGGCAGCATATGTCACTGTTGGAGGTGGTACAGGAGTATATTTTGAGTCATTTGCTTTGCTGCGCTCATGCTCGACCTACAATAGGCGCGCGGCAGTTCGAAACTTTAGATTGTTGTCGGCTAATAGCTTTGCGCTTTATTTTCGTCATGGCCTTGCGAGATGAAGAAATAGAGCTCTTATTGAACAATAGTGGTTCAGAATTAGATGAAGAAATTGCAGATTTTGACATTAGTGATGGTAAGCTATTTTTTGTCCGAATTTTCCGTAATTCTGTGGTTTGATTCCTGGTCAGAAAAAAGATAACATTTACGAATTTTCTTATAGATGAAAATGATCTCTCGGACGGTGAACCGTCAGGAAGACCTGAAGATGTGGCTGTTGACATCGTTGTCACAACAAACACAACTGGTCATTGCAATTCTTCTGGCCACTGGACAGATGGCGATACAATCACTCCCCAGCTTCCCGTTTTTTTCTGAATCCTGTGGAATTCAGGATGGGATTGACCAACATTCTTCAGTGTTTGATTGTTTCACGTACTTTCTCGATGAAGAACTGGTGAGACTGATCAAACGAGAGACAAACCGCTACGCTAGAATGACAATAGAGACACTATGTGCTACAGGAAAACTGAAGCATCAGTTACTGTGGCGTAAGTGGACAACAGTGAAACTCAGTGAACTGTATAAAGTTTTTGGTATTATTTTGCATATGTGCCTAGTCAAGAAACCAAAACTCTCTGACTACTGGTCAACAAATCCCGTGTCGCAGTCCTCATTTGCGGCGAAGTGTCTGCCAAGAGATAGATTTTTGTCAATTCTACGAATGTTACATCTCGTAGATAACGCAACATATATTCCTAAAAACCAGGTATGTCACGATCCTATTCATAAGGTAAGACCTATGTTCGACAGATGCGTGACCCAAAGTGGAAGGGCTTACAAGCCAAGCGAAAATATTCCTATAGATGAAGGAATTTGCCCTTTTCGTGGTAGACTGAGTTTTAGAGTGTATATGAAAAATAAACCTAATAAATATGGCGTAAAATTTATTATGCTGTGTGAAAGTGAAAGTGGGTACGTCTTGAACTGTGAAATTTATTCTTGGAAACAGTCTAATGCCGATAACAGCATTTTACACATTGTAGACAGATTGTGTCATTCGTTTCATAATAAAGGTCACACATTATACATGGACCGATTTTATACCAGCCCTGATTTACTGGGTTAATTGTGGGGGGAAAAGAACTAAGGCAGTTGGTACTGTGCGGAAAAATAGAAAAGGACTACCAAGGGATCTTGTTGGCCAGAAATTGAAAAAAAAATGAACTTTCGTTTCGCAGACGAGATCACTTACTGTTTGTAAAATGTAAGGACAACAGAGACGTTTTTCTTTTGACAACAAAGCATAAAATGACGGCAACAAATGTCAGTGTAGAAACTAAATTTGGAGTGGTGGGAAAAATGAAGCCAAACTGTGTTTTGGACTACAATAGAAAAAAAGCTGGTGTGGATCATAGCGACCAGCTAATGGTGTACTATCCTTTTGAGCGAAAACAAATAAAGTGGTGGAAAAAGTTTTCTTTCACATTTTCATGCTCATGACTATAAATTCATACATTTTGTACAAAACGTCGCGAAATACAAGCAAACATCTGATTGAATACATTACAGAGTTAGCAGAGAACTTGGTTCACAAAGGTGGCCTCTTAGACTCATGCACTTCTCAGAATAGTTCACCCATCAACAGACTAAGCGGAAGACATTTTCCAAAATTAATTCCACCCACAAAATTGTCTACGTGGCCTCAGAGAAGGTGCAAAGTATGCGCAGAAACAAGCAAGGCCAGATATGGTAAAGTTTCAAGGAAAGACACGCGATATTATTGTGAAACCTGTGACGTAGGGCTTTGTTTTCCAAAATGTTTCGAAATATTTCATACGAAAGCCAATGTAACTGTGTGATTATTAATAAAATAAAAGTTTACATTTCAACAGTTATTCATTTAAAACTAACAACTTCAATCCTATGTCCCTTAGAGGTCCTAAAACTTTATTTTTTTTTTCAGTGTGAAAACAGCATACTCTCAAATTAATATACAACCCTTCTCACTACGTAAATATTTATTTCTTTACAGTACTCTGAAGGGAATTGACGTAGTTTTTAAATGCAAAAGAGCCATCTACTTTCTGTGGTATAGAATCTGCTATAGAAAATTCTGAAAAACTGTGAAATCGCTCAGTACCAGCCGGTTGGGCGTCCACACTCGCGCTCAGTCCTCATAGTGTTAAACACCTCTCACCTTTAAAACTATGAACTAAGGTTCGAAAAAGAAAATTCTTGGATACGTGTCTACGGAAGAGTGCAACGTTCTCAGTACAAGATATTATGCTGGATCGATTACACCAAACCACACAATACAAATTGCGTTTACCTGTAATGTAATCATGGTTTATTCAGTTTGTTACCCCAGTTACCTACATTTCGGTGCAGTTATCGTTATAACAATGAAAAATACTGAAATATACAAACACCAAAACGTACAACACATCCTGTTTTTCGTAGAATCTTGCGTATAGATGCAAAAGGATTGTGATTTGGTTGTCACATCTGCGGAAACAGCTGAGAATAGCGGTCGTTATGCCGCTCTTAAACTACATTTATTGAAACCATGCCAGACGTGCATAACGGTCAACTCTTCGTCAATAGCCGGCCGAAGTGGCCGCGCGGTTCTGGCGCTGCAGTCTGGAACCGCGAGACCGCTACGGTCGCAGGTTCGAATCCTGCCTCGGGCATGGATGTGTGTGATGTCCTTAGGTTAGTTAGGTTTAACTAGTTCTAAGTTCTAGGGGACTAATGACCTCAGCAGTTGAGTCCCATAGTGCTCAGAGCCATTTGAACCATTTTTTTTCTTCGTCAATAAACCTATCCATGCTATTGTGTATCACTGTTAACGTACAACTGACAATATCGGAAAAATAAACCCAAAACAGAACGTTATAATATCGAATGCAAGATTGAGGACGAAAAGTAAACTGAGCGTTATTGTTGTTAACGGCAAGTACCGTGAGTACATGGAACAAATTGGTTTCCAAACAAGACACACAGCTCATCCCGTTGACATTTGCGCTATTGTGCACAACTTTCGGTGCTATACAGTTACAAAGTTAATTGGTGCAAAAAAATGCAACAACTCTGTAAGGAGTCGTCGGAGACAGTGGGTCCCTTTGACTAACATACTCATAAAGAAACCTGAACAACCTCTGAATGTTTGTCGGTGCACTCTGCTTCACCTTGTAAGGGTGCGAGACAATTACATATACGAAATTTAGAGGGGATAAAACGAAACACTGTTTTTATGTGACAAAAATGTCACAAATGCAGCGTTTTCCCACTATGGGTCCATAAAGGTGATGTTCACAAACGATGTTCAAACTGTTGTGTGATGGAAATTGTTTCAGACATATTGCTGACCTGCTGATTTCTTTTTGTGATCGGAGATGAAATGTTTGTTGTACGAGACGCTCCATTAGAGCTGATTCCCCATTACACAGAAGCTGCAGCCATTGTTTGCCAAACACCTGCCAGGAGGATCTGAACATAAATTAATTAGATATATTGCTGATAAGTAGGCGAAAACATCCACTGCTATTTTATGGCACTGTTGGTGACAAACCACAGGAAGCAGGAACCACCGTAAAACACCTAGGAGTAACCATCTAGAGGAACCTACAGAGGCATGATGACAGGAAACCAGTTGTTGGGAAAGCTGATACCAGGCTGAAATTTATCAAGAGGAGTGCATCTGTTGAAACGGAGAACGCAATAAGACTTTTGTCGCTGTATTACCGCAATTTCGACAAGACGCACATTGGGTAGTAATCTAAATAAACCCGTACCGACAGTCATATGAGCTGCAAACTTACAACTGATCTCAAAGAAAACTTTGGTTTCGAGGCGTAATTTAAAATCCACTCCAAATTTATATCTCGATTCATGTATAGCTTTATGTATCATCTTGTGAAATCGAATGAATTTTCTTGAAACAACCTGTACTTTTTTGTGTGTTGATGTGTGATGGTGAAATCTGCCCACAGTACCTGCAGTGAACTTCGGATTGTTCTACAGAGGACAGCTGTAGATATGGTAGATGAAAGGCATGTACTCTCCTAGGTCTTCATCTGAACAGTACCCAAAAATATTTATCAGTTTCTTCAGCATGCGTTACAAAGAATACGAACACTCCAGTTTAGTACGGGATTTGCTATACATTCCCTGAGAAATGCTACATAATTATTTCGCTTTATATCCAGGTAAGTTTGTTATCGCTAAATTCAAATGACTCGTATAATAGCGCAACTCTCTGTATGATCGAATTTCAGTTTGTTTGAAGCTGAATAACTGATGTTACAACGGAACAATGACTTAAGCAATGATGATACACTTATATTGAGAACGAATTTTTGGCTCTCCGTAGACATTTCATTGCCCCTCATCTTCAGGTGCAACTACGAATAGTAATGATGATAATGATGTTTGGTTTGTCGGGCGTCATGCCTGATGATGATGATGATGAAATGATGGGGACAACACAAACACCCAGTCTCCGGGCAGAGAATATTCCCAATCCGGTCGGGAATCGAACCCGGGACCCCGTGATACAGCGGCAGCAAGTCTAGCCACTAGACTACGAGGTGCGGACGCGGCTAGCGATGAAATGCTACGCGATTGATCTTCACGGAATTATGCTTAATTCTCCAGCTACTTTTCGAGTTCGCAACAAGTATATGTTTATGTGAATGTCCGAAAGAACAGACACCACACATTTATACAGGGTGGTCCATTGATAGTGACCGGGCTAAATATCTCACGAAATAAGCGTCAAACGAAAAAACTACAAAGAACGAAACTCGTCAAGCTTGAAGGGGGAAACCAGATGGCGGTATGGTTGGCCTACTAGATGGCGCTGCCATAGGTCAAACGGATATCAACTACGTTTTTTTTAAATAGGAACCCCAATTTTTTATTACATATTCGTGTATAACGTAAAGAAATATGAATGTTTTAGCTGGACCACTTTTTTCGCTTTGTGATAGATGGCGCTGTAGTAGACACAAACGTATAAGTACGTGGTATCACGTAACATTCCGCCAGTGCGGACGGTATTTGTTTCGTGATACATTACCCGTGTTAAAATGGACCGTTTACCAATTGCGGAAAAGGTCGATATCCTGTTGATGTATGGCTAGTGTGATCAAAATGCCCAACGGTCGTGTGCTATGTATGCTGCTCGGTATCCTGGACGACATCAGCCAAGTGTCCGGACCGTTCGCCGGATAGTTATGTTATTTAAGGAAACAGGAAGTGTTCAGCCACATGTGAAAAGTCAATCACGACCTGCAAAAAATGATGATGCCCAAGCAGGTGTTTTAGCTGCTGTCGCGGCTAATCCACACATCAGTAGCTGACAAATTGCGCGAGAATCGGGAATCTCAAAAACGTCGGTTTTTAGAATGCTACGTCAACATCGATTGCACCCTTACCATATTTCTATGCACCAGCAATTGCATGGCGACGACTTTGAACGTCGTGTACAGTTCTGCCACTGGGCACAAGAGAAATTACGGGACAATGACAGATTTTTTGCACGCGTTTTATTTAGCGATGAAGCGTCATTCACCAACGTGTATTATTGGGCAACAGAAAATCCAAGATGGCTGCGACAAGTGGAACACTTGGCGGGTTAATGTATTGTGCGGCATTATGGGAGGAAGGATAATTGGCCTCCATTTAATCGATGGCAATCTAAATGGAGCAATGCATGTTGATTTCCTACGTAATGTTCTACCGATGTTACTACAAGATGTCCCACTGCATGACAGAATGGCGATGTACTTGCAACATGATGGATGTCCGGCACATAGCTCGCGTGCGGTTGAAGCGGTACTGAACAGCATATTTCATGACAGGTGGATTGGTCGTCGAAGCACCATACCATGGCCCGCACGTTCACCGAATCTGACGTCCCCGGATTTCTTTCTGTGTGGAAAGTTGAAGGATATTTTCTATCGTGATCCATCGACAACGCCTGACAACATGCGTCAGCGCATTTTCAATGCATATGTGAACATTACGAAAGGCGAACTACTCGCTGTTGAGAGGAATGTCGTTACACGTATTGCCAAATGCATTGAGGTAGACGGACATCATTTTGAGAATTTATTGCATTAATATGGTATTTACAGGTAATCACACTTCAACAGCATGCGTTCTCAGAAATGATAGGTTCACAAAGGTACATGTATCACATTGTAACAACCGAAATAAAATGTTCAAACGTACCTACGTTCTGTATTTTAATTAAAAAAACCTACCTGTTACCAACTGTTCGTCTAAAATTGTGAGCCATACGTTTGTGACTCTTACACCGCCATCTATCACAAAGCGAAAAAAGTGGTCCAGCTAAAACATTCATATTTCTTTACGTACTACACGAATATGTAATAAAAAATGGGGGTTCCTATTTTTAAAAACACGTAGTTGATATCCGTTTGACCAATGGCAGCGCCATCTAGCGGGCGAACCATAGCGCCATCTGGTTTCCCCCTTCAAACTAGACAAGTTTCGTTCTTTGTAGTTTTTTCGTTTGACGCTTATTTCGTGAGATATTTGGCCCGGTCACGATCAATGGACCTCCCTGTCCCTGCGGGACTTTTGAATGGCCAGTAGTGCAGTAGTGGAATACACACTCACCGAATCAAAAGCACAAGACGATATGGCGGAATCATTCGTTAAATGCCTTTCTTTACAGCTATAATATACTCAAAGTAGCCTACTACGTACAGCGGAGGAAAATTTGATACAGTGGCTGTAAAAATTATTCGTTACTTGCATTTATCTCCTTTAAAGTTCGTTTACTAGACACATTGCAATGAAAGTAACGTAAATAAAAAAAAATAATGTGTAGCATTTGTTTTGTATCGGAAGTGAATAGCGCTAAAGATTTAACGTACCTGTATTGCGTCAGATGAATGAAAGTCCTAAGCAGTTGTTTGCAACTAAATGCAGCAAAACCTGGCATCGTTTACGAACGTCTCTCAGAACGAATTACAGATGTAAAAAAAATACTGTACAATTACTAACGTGTTTACTTTAAACATGTAGGCCTACCGAAAAAATGGTTCAAATGGCTCTGAGCAATATGGACTTAACTTCTACGGTCATCAGTCCCCTAGAACTTAGAACTACTTAAACCTAACTAACCTAAAGACATCACACACATTCATGCCCGAGGCAGGATTCGAACCTGCGATCGTAGCGGTCGCGCGGTTCCAGGCTGTAGCGCCTAGAACCGCTCGTCCACCCCGGCCGGCAGGCCTACCGACTTCATCACAAAACGCTTCATTATTTCAACTAGCAAACGCTAATTACGTACTAAAAACGATATACTACTAAATCGAACATGCATGCACAACGCATAACAAGTCTCTCAATAATTCAAATACCTTTTAATCGTTTCCAAAAGTCCTCTGTACTTCAATTCAACGCAAAAGCACGGCGAACATAGGAAGTACGAGAGACGTTTGGCAGAAAAATGGCTCCAAAGATAATCAACCAATCACGGGCAACTTCACCAATGGCCACTCTCTCTGTGTACAGGCTCTCCAGTGTGGATCGGCCGTGAGGAGACCCGAGACAGTCCGTGCCGGTGCGGTAACACTGTGTCCCGGATGGCGCAGTGGTCAGCGCACCTGCCCAGTAAGCACGGGATCCCGGGTTCGGTACAAATTTTCAGTTGCCACAGCCGGTTCCGTGTAATGTCCCAGTGAATCTGACAGCAGTGATCCCTCACATTTCCTTTCTTCCCGTCTCCACCTTTCATTTTACGTATAGTATGTTTATCCCGCCTATATTTAGTTAATTTTTCGGTTGTGATTGTCTTCCGGTTTGTCCAGTTTATCATAAGTCAGTAGTAGCTGCCCATGCAGCTACAAGTTTTGGACACATTGTATGGACGCTACGCTGAATGTTTCGACCTAGCACCTGAATTTTCGTGTTGGGAGACCACTCCATTTTCTTTGTGGAGATGCAGGCAAAAAGTTCCCTCTTCAGCCATTTCGAGCAGCTGTGCTGTCGGAGGGTCCTAGATCTAGCTTCAGTGAGCGGCTTTGCACTCTTTGTAGCGCGTGTGTGCATTTCGATGGTCTGGCCACTCACATCAGCACCCTATTCCAGTGCTGGGTGGAACAACACAATATGATACTAAGCTGCGGTGTTAGGCGGGAGGTTGGATTCAGCAAAAAGTACAACATAGTGATACAACCGATGGTTTCGTTTTCGACGTCTCGGATGAGTTGGTGTCGCGTCAGACGGAGGTCTAGCGAGACATGAAAATATAGTACCTCGTATTTCCGTGGAAAGGGCTGCCTGCGTGGTTAATAAGCGGCGCGGAAATTGCGCGGCGAGTAACTACCACGAACTGCGCGGCGATAAATGTGAGTAGGGAAGACTGAGAATATGGATAATTGGTTTTAGTCTCTCCAGTGGATGAATTACATCGGTAATGTAATGAGACATGTCAGTGGTTCTAGAAATTTGTGGTCACATCTTGTTAATGAGAATGAAGAGGAAGATATTGGGTGTTGTGTTTTTGGAATGATTCCGATCCGAATGTCGTCATTGTCACATAGAGTTAACGGGTCTCTTGGTGGAATTTGTGATCGGTTTCGATTGGGAATAGGAGAAAGGATGACTAGGTGTAGGTAATGTTTATCTGAAGGCGCTAATTGTTGCTGTTCCTGGTGATGCTGCGTCTGATCTCGCTGTTGACAATGTTTGGGCTGGTGTCGGTATTGGGGGCGGTAATGGTCAGTGGAACTGTTTGTGATGTTGCAGTGTTGTGGTAAGGTCCTCCGGACGTTCTACAGGTAGTCACTGCCCTCGGTGTACTTCAGGTAGTAGATACCGTGGTGCAGACTACGGCTGTTGTTGTCCTAGCAGCGGTCAATAAAGTTGTTAACTGTGCACATTTCGACTCCTTCAATAATGACGGAGTCCGCGCATGCAGAGACGGACGAAATGATCTCGGTTTCTCGTACTTCATACCGTGTTCAGTATCAAGTTAGTTTTCAGCAACAGCCGATTTTTATGCGTGTCGTGGTGTGGTACGAAGACTACGTTTATAGCAACCGTCTTTAAAAATGCGACACATCTGCCCAATGCTTGATTTCCCACAGTGGCTGGGGATCTCGTATATTCCTAGTCTCTTTATACTTACGTCTCCGTTTATAAAACCCAGAACTGTTTCCACACGCGCCAGAGGATGGAAGACACATATTAGTTCTTAAAAGACACATTGCCAAATGGGGCAAGAATGCCATAGAAGTCATCCAAAAGGCGTTCTCCGTGTCTTTTGGCTGCCTTAATGTCTAATGTGTGTTGGTCGAAATGTATTGCGAATCTGGACTAGGAGTACTAGTTAAGGGCAAACACAGAGAGGAGGTAGGTGAGCTCGAGTGACAAGCTCACAGGATTTGAGATAACTCGAGTTCTGTGAATGAGTATCCGTAACAAACCACTGCGGTCTGATGGGTGACGACAGCTCGTGGCTCGTAGATGTATGTCGGTGCTTGTTGGTTTACGAAATACAGTGCGTCTCCAAGCAACTTTTCTACGAACCTGATATAAAAAAACAGGAGATCTCAATTCTTGTCCGTTTTCATGATGAAACAAACGCGCGAATGGGGGAAGCTAACATTGTAGACAAATGTAGGAATCGTTCCTGCCCCATGTGGTCACACGACAAAGGAGTCGCGTCCATATATCCCAAAATATTTAGGTTTCAAAAGCGCCGACTGAAGTTTCGTATTGGCCTTACAAAGGGCTTAAAGAGAAGCTAAAATGCTTGATAAGTAGTATTTTCTGGCTCGTGTATTACTCAAAGTATGGCGACGTTAAACTACGTATTTATAAATCATTGGTAGGCCATAAAGTGTCGGTGAAATTGGCACTCTTTTCAAGATGGTCGGGAAATTGACTGAATTTGAGTAAGGGCATACCTTCCTTCGTACTACATGCAGGATGCTTCGAGAGTCGACGATACGCTGAGTCCTGCAATAAATCCATCATCTTACCGAGGTAAGATGTCGCAGACAGAAGAAAAGTCACCTTTCCTTCGTCAGCAGGTAAAATTACTATTGCTGTGTCCCCTATTACAGGTCATAGAGCTTTTCTCTCCTCAGTGGTGATGTTCAGCTTGATTGCAGGCATCCTTGGTATGGTCCTGCAGGTCTCTTGAGTTATTTCTTCAGTAATTTCACTAGGAAGCTTCAAAATACCACGCTCAACGGCACTGATAAAATGTCTGATGTGCAATGTCTTGGGAGTTGGGGCAAGATATTGTGTATCCTCCGACATTAGCATCGCAACGTCACTCAGCGATTAACATGTGAAATTAAACTCACAAGGGAATGGTCAGACTTGTCATGCCGAAACATGTATTGCTTATTTTAGCACTGTTATTTAACTGTGCAAAAGGTCCGTATGCAAAATTGTAGCTGCTGACATGAAATGGAAGTCACCTAAAAAAATCACGAACATGGCTGTGTTTCCTGCTTGGCGCTTGTAGTGACGGCTGGCCACCCCTGAAAATGGCGAGTCGCCAGCGTTGTGCGCATGGTTGGGAAGTGCAGCCGTCTTATCGCGGCGTTCACTAAAAGGAATATCGCTGCACGGTTTTGGTGGAGAGGGGAAAAGAATATTCGTTTCTGTGGCATGCACGTCCTTTTAATTTCTGGTACGTATTTCGAAACATACCGTCCTGAAACTGGTTAGAGATGTGAAAGATGTTCTGTACATGTTCATCTACACTCCTGGAAATGGAAAAAAGAACACATTGACACCGGTGTGTCAGACCCACCATACTTGCTCTGGACACTGCGAGAGGGCTGTACAAGCAATGATCACACGCACGGCACAGCGGACACACCAGGAACCGCGGTGTTGGCCGTCGAATGGCGCTAGCTGCGCAGCATTTGTGCACCGCCGCCGTCAGTGTCAGCCAGTTTGCCGTGGCATACGGAGCTCCATCGCAGTCTTTAACACTGGTAACATGCCGCGACAGCGTGGACGTGAACCGTATGTGCAGTTGACGGACTTTGAGCGAGGGCGTATAGTGGGCATGCGGGAGGCCGGGTGGACGTACCGCCGAATTGCTCAACACGTGGGGCGTGAGGTCTCCACAGTACATCGATGTTGTCGCCAGTGGTCGGCGGAAGGTGCACGTGCCCGTCGACCTGGGACCGGACCGCAGCGACGCACGGATGCACGCCAAGACCGTAGGATCCTACGCAGTGCCGTAGGGGACCGCACCGCCACTTCCCAGCAAATTAGGGACACTGTTGCTCCTGGGGTATCGGCGAGGACCATTCGCAACCGTCTCCATGAAGCTGGGCTACGGTCCCGCACACCGTTAGGCCGTCTTCCGCTCACGCCCCAACATCGTGCAGCCCGCCGCCAGTGGTGTCGCGACAGGCGTGAATGGAGGGACGAATGGAGACGTGTCGTCTTCAGCGATGAGAGTCGCTTCTGCCTTGGTGCCAATGATGGTTGTATGCGTGTTTGGCGCCGTGCAGGTGAGCGCCACAATCAGGACTGCATACGACCGAGGCACACAGGGCCAACACCCGGCATCATGGTGTGGGGAGCGATCTCCTACACTGGCCGTACACCACTGGTGATCGTCGAGGGGACACTGAATAGTGCACGGTACATCCAAACCGTCATCGAACCCATCGTTCTACCATTCCTAGACCGGCAAGGGAACTTGCTGGTCCAACAGGACAATGCACGTCCGCATGTATCCCGTGCCACCCAACGTGCTCTAGAAGGTGTAAGTCAACTACCCTGGCCAGCAAGATCTCCGGATCTGTCCCCCATTGAGCATGTTTGGGACTGGATGAAGCGTCGTCTCACGCGGTCTGCACGTCCAGCACGAACGCTGGTCCAACTGAGGCGCCAGGTGGAAATGGCATGGCAAGCCGTTCCACAGGACTACATCCAGCATCTCTACGATCGTCTCCATGGGAGAATAGCAGCCTGCATTGCTGCGAAAGGTGGATATACACTGTACTAGTGCCGACATTGTGCATGCTCTGTTGCCTGTGTCTATGTGCCTGTGGTTCTGTCAGTGTGATCATGTGATGTATCTGACCCCAGGAATGTGTCAATAAAGTTTCCCCTTCCTGGGACAATGAATTCACGGTGTTCTTATTTCAATTTCCAGGAGTGTATATTCCGCAAGCCACTTTACGGTGAACATTCAATCTCCCCTCACAGGTGATGGCGAACCCTGTAAATGTTTTGCTGCTTGCCATGGAGATATACCACAGACGCCAAATGAAGCAATCAACAGAAAACACTAGTGAAGACTATGTGTTGTGCGACATGGTTGTTAAACTTCTAGACGAGCATGTAAATGGCGCAGACGTGTGACTAAAAACAACTGAAACACTCGATATTGCAGACTGTGAATCTACAGACGGCGAAGACACCGACGAAAGTTGCACTCATGAAGACTCTTCGAGTGATAGTGCCACGTACCATCATCAGTTATCTCCGAAAGTAACACTACCAACTGCCTTATCAGACAAAGAGAAAGCGGTGACGTATTGGTTGAACGAAAGTGGTGAGAAACGCCTACGTGTCAGTACTGTTCAAAATAAGTATAGCTTTGTCCGTTCTGTACGTGAATTGTATAGACGGAAAAAGGAAGTCGCTGGACGACGTAAGAGTCGACTGGAAATTGCGACGGAGATAAATGCACGACTTTTTGAGCTATTTACCGATGCCAGACAACAGTCACTTAGTGTCAGCGATACAACTTTGCGTGATTGGGCGTTAGAAATTGCCAACGCGATAGGCAATGAAGAATTTACAACTTCTCAAAGTTGGATTAGTCGCTTCAAAAGATCACATAAAATTGTGGCATGAAAAATAACAAAATTTGTATCCAGAAACAGGTCGGACAATGAAGTGACACAAATCGAAATGATAGAAGCTTTACTTTCGAATGCAAAAAATAAGATCGCTAGTTTTAGTGAATCGTACGTGTACAATGCAGATCAGTCAGGTTTTCAAAAAGAAATGCGTGCGAAAAGAATACTGTCATTCAAAGGGGAAAAACATATTGAGACGATTGCGCAGTCCACGACTGCACTCACCCATTCATACACTATAATGGCCATAATTAGTCTGGATGGCTCATTGCTGCCTAAACTATACGTGTGTCTTCAAGAACCAACTGGACGTTTTGGACCACGTGTCAAAAGAACAATGTTCTACGCAAACAATCTTGTGGCAGACGCATCGAAGTCTAGAAAAATGGGAAATGAAAACGTTACACTTTTCATGCGTCATGCTTTTCTTCCGTTCTGCGGGAACATATCTCTTCTCCTTCTAGATTCGTGGTCAGGTCATAAAAGGTCTGATTCATTAAAAGCTGTACTTCGAACCCACCCTGACAAAGAAGTAGAGACACTTCAGAATCCACCCGGCACGACGAACGTAATTCAACCTTTAGACAGAGAATTTATCCGTCAGTGGAAGGCATTTTACAGAAAACTAAAAGAGAAAATTATTGTGTGCAGATCACTGCAATTTCCTGTCTATCACCGTGACAATATTCTCAAGCTGCAATCAGTAGTAC
The DNA here is from genome assembly GCF_023864275.1 of Schistocerca cancellata. Taxonomy (NCBI): domain Eukaryota; kingdom Metazoa; phylum Arthropoda; class Insecta; order Orthoptera; family Acrididae; genus Schistocerca; species Schistocerca cancellata. The sequence continues at coordinate 913,091,365 of NC_064629.1, forward strand.
ATTATCAATTTTCCTCCTCACGGTTTCAGAATTTGATTAAATATGCGTGGCACTCCTCGAAATATACCGATACTAGGCCTAATTCATTCCTAACACCAGCCCAGTTTTATCTACGGACATCTAACAACGTCTGTGATTCGCAGGACTGTCTGTCATATGTCGTCTTTGCTTGTATGTTCTTGGTGCACAAAAAAACCTATGTTTTGAATATTGTATCAATATTTCGAATTTTTGCGGTAATTACAAGAAATAAAATTTGGACGTTTTCTAAACCGTATATTTATTTGTGTCTATTTCATAGCTATTTGGAAAGAATGTTGTAGATAAAATATCAGCCATATTTGCCAACGAATGTTTAAATATCATACGATCGCTTTCACTGGGGGAATCAGCTCTCTCACTGCTGTGGCAAGAGAGCGGCGCGTAGCTAACGCCACTCTGTCCCTAGATGGCGTTGGTATAACGTAGCGATAGAGATCAGGGTTGTACAAGAGGCAGTTATAAGCGCGGAAACCATGCGACAATAATGTCTTACATCCTAAAATTGTTTACAGCCTTCCAGGTCATGTCAGCAGCTAAAATTCTGCATACACACTTCTTGCAACGTTAACTCGCAGTGGTAAAAAGAGGAACACAGGTTTCGACACGACAAGTCTGACCATTCCCTTGTCAGTTAGTCTGCATGTCTTATCTTCTTACGATGATCATCATGTAAGACCACTGAACTGAAACAGCACGTTTCAGTTTACGTAGACGATCAGCACACTGAATCCTCGCTTAATTCTTAAGGGACCAAACTGCTGAGGTCATCGGTCCCTAGACTTGCACACTACTTAAACTAACTTACGGTAAGAACAACACACACAACACCGTGCCCGAGGGAGGACTCGAACCTCCGACGGGAGGGGCCGCGCAATCCATGACATAGCGCCTCAAACCGCGTGGTTAAACTATCTGATCAACAGTATCTGTACACCACTATCTAATGTGGAATTGACCACTAGGTGTGACGAGGGGTGGTTCCGCCAGTATGAAAGGAGAGGTGAGTACTCTGTTGTCAGCAGAGAATTAGTGACATCGAAGTCGGTCATTTAGAAGACCTCCGTGACTTCTGACATGCACTTGCCACTGGATGTCAGCTGTGGGACAAACCCATCTGGGCCATTTCAGCCGTTCTGAAGCTGCCCTAGCCGACTGTTACTCAAGCGGAAACACGAAGGAACAACCATAGCTAAACCAACACCAGGTACACCTGAATTACTGACGTACAGCGACCGTCGTGGATTGTGGAAGGTAGGTATCGTATGAAATCAGCGGGAAGAGTCACTCGCGAGTTCCAAGGTGCTGCCAGCAGTCCTGCTAGCACAGTTAAAATAAATGGGGTACAATGGAGGAGCAGCCAGACTTCTCCGTATTCAGTGATCAGTGATGAGTGACGCTTGTGGTGGTGTAAAGAGCGACGCCATTGGATAGTGGATGATCGGAAACGATACCCTGTGGCGATTAGATGGAAGGGTTTGTATTTGACGAACGACTGGAAAATGTTACTAGCCAACATGTGTAGTAGCACCATCAGCGATATTTGGGGGAGATGGTGTTAAAGTATTGGGATATCTTTTTATGGTTAGGGTGGGGTCTCCTTACTCCTGTTACGAAAACACCAAATACGAAAGGATATGGTTCAAATGGCTCTTAGCACTATGGGACTTAAATTCTAAGGTCATCAGTCCCCTAGAACTTAGAACTACTTAAACCTAACTAACCTAAGGACGTCACACACATCCATGCCCGAGGCAGGATTCGAACCAGCGACCGTAGCGGTCGCGCGGTTCCAGACTGAGGCGCCTAGAACCGCTCGGCCACTCCGGCCGGCGAAAGGATATGAACACATGTTACATTATTGTGTACTGCGTACAGTAGAGGAACAGTAAGCAGACGACGATTGTTTGTATCAGCAGTATAACGCCCCTGTCATAAAGAGGCATCAGTGAGGTAATGGTTTGTGGACAATAACATTCCTGAAATGGACTGGAATGCGTAGAGGCCCGACCTGAATCCAATGGAATATCGTCGGAATCAATTAGAATGTCAATTTCGCACCAGAACCTAGCATTCAACATCGCTACTTTCTCTAGATAGTCTCTTGATAAATAATGGGCTGCCATTCCTACACAGACATTTACACACTTAACTGAAAATCACCCCTACGGAGTTAAGGCCTTCGTACAGGCAGAGAGTGACATTACCCGTATCAACGTCCACAAATATGTGTCTGCATACTTTTGATCACATCATGTATGTGGTGGCTGACACGCCACGCTGTTAGAGGCTGAGAAGAGACTGAGAGTTTCCGTCGTGCGGGATTATAAAGCAGCTCATGCTTGTCCATTGCCATTTTATTCCTCTTGTTTTGTGCATAATTTTAAAATTATGTGGCCATGTTTTGCCCACTGAGTTGTCAGAGGTCATGGAATAGCGACATAGACATGTACAGATGACGCCAATATCTTGTACACAAGGTATAAAATTGCTGTGCATTGGCGGAGCTGTCATTTGAACTGAGCTGATTCATGTGAGAACATTGCCGACGTGATTACGGCATTACGACGGAAATTAAAAGACTTTGAGCGCGGAATGGTATCTGTAGCTACACACATTGGATATTCCATTACGGAAACTGTTAGTCACTTCAATATTCTGAGATTCACAGTGAGTAGTGTGTGCCGAGAATATCAAATTTCAAGCATTGCCTCATACCATAGACAACGCAGTGACCGACGGCCTTCACTTAACTACCGAGAATAGCGACAGTTGCGCTGAGCTTTCAGGGCTAACAGAAAAGCAACACGGCGTAAAATTACCACAGAAATCAATGTACAGGGTTATTAGAAATATTGAAGCGATTTCACAGGTCTACAATAACTTTATTATTTGAGATATTTTCACAATTCTTTGCACACACATAGAAAAACTCAAAAAGCTTTTTTAGGCATTCACAAATGTTCGATATGTGCCCCTTTAGTGATTCGGCAGACATCAAGCCGATAATCAAGTTCCTCCCACACTCGGCGCAGCATGTCCCCATCAATGAGTTCGAAAGCATCGTTGATGCGAGCTCGCAGTTCTGGCACGTTTCTTGGTAGAGGAGGTTTAAACACTGAATCTTTCACATAACCCCACAGAAAGAAATCGCATGGGGTTAAGTCGGGAGAGCGTGGAGGCCATGACATGAATTGCTGATAATGATCTCCACCACGACCGATCCATCGGTTTTCCAATCTCCTGTTTAAGAAATGCCGAACATCATGATGGAAGTGCGGTGGAGCACCATCCTGTTGAAAGATGAAGTCGGCGCTGTCGGTCTCCAGTTCTGGCATGAGCCAATTTTCCGCGGGCTACGTGTGAAACTTGCCCGCACGCCGTCAACCGTTTCTTCGCTCACTGCAGGCCGACCCGTTGATTTCCCCTTACAGAGGCATCCAGAAGCTTTAAACTGCGCATACCATCGCCGAATGGAGTTAGCAGTTGGTGAATCTTTGTTTAACTTTGTCCTGAAGTGTTGTTGCACTGTTATGACTGACTGATGTGAGTGCATTTCAAGCACGACATACGCTTTCTCGGCTCCTGTCGCCATTTTGTCTCACTGTGCTCTCGAGCGCTCTGGCGGCAGAAACCTGAAGTGCGGCTTCAGCCGAACAAAACTTTATGAGTTTCTCTACGTATCTGTAGTGTGTCGTGACCATATGTCAATGAATGGAGCTACAGTGAATTTATGAAATCGCTTCAATCATTTGTAATAGCCCTGTAGAATGTACGACGAGATATCCGTTAGAACAGTTCGGTGAAATTTAGCGTTAATGGGCTATGGCGGCAGACGACCGACAACCGACGCGAGTGCCTTTTGTGCTAGCACGACATGGGCTGCAGCGCTTCTCCTGGGCTCGTAACCAAATCGGTTACACCCTAGACGACTGGGAGACTGTGGGCTGGTCAGGTGGGTCCGGATTTCAGTTGGTAAGAGGTGATGGTAGGGTTCGGGTGTGGCGCAGACCTCACGAAGCCATGCACCCAAGTTGTCATCAAGGCTATGTGCAAGTTCTACATCTACATTTCCATACATACTCCGCAATCCACCATACGGTGCGTGGCGGAGGGTACCTCGTACCACAACTAGCATCTTCTCTCCCTATTCCACTCCCAAACAGAACGAGGGAAAAATGACTGCCTACATGCCTCTGTACGAGCCCTGATCTCTCTTATCTTATCTTTGTGGTCTTCCCTCGAAATATAAGTTGGCGGCAGCAAAATTGTACTTCAGTCAGCCTCAAATGCTGATTCTCTAAATTTCCTCAGTAGCGACTCACGAAATGAACGCCTCCTTTCCTCTAGAGCCTCCCACCAGAGTTCCTGAAGCATTTCCGTAACATTCGCGTGATGATCAAACCTACCAGTAATTGCGACTCACGAAATGAACGCCTCCTTTCCTCTAGAGCCTCCCACCAGAGTTCCTGAAGCATTTCCGTAACATTCGCGTGATGATCAAACCTACCAGTAACAAATTTAGCAGCCCGCCTCTGAATTGCTTCTATGTCCTCCCTTAATCCGACCTGATAGGAATCCCAAACGCTCGAGCAGTACTCAAGAATAGGTCGTATTAGTGTTTTATAAGCGGTCTCCTTTACAGATGAGCCACATCTTCTCAAAATTCTACCAATGAATCCGCCTTCCCCACAACTGCCATTACATGCTAGTCCCACTTCATATCGCTCTGCAATGTTACGCACAAATATTTAAACGAAGTGACTGTGTTAAGCGCTACACTACTAATGGAGTATTCAAACATTACGGGATTCTTTTTCCTGATTATCTGCATTAATTTATATTTATCTATATTTAGAGTTAGCTGCCATTCTTTACACCAATCACAAATCCTGTCATCTTTTATCCTGCTACAGTCACTCAACGACGACACCTTCCCGTACACCACAGCATCATCAGCAAACAGCCGCACATTGCTATCCACCCTGTCCAAAAGATGATTTATGTAGATAGAAAACAACAGCGGACCTACCAAACTTCCCTGGTGCACTCCAGATGATACCCTCACCTCCGATGAACACTCACCATCGAGGACAACGTACTGGGTTCTATTACTTAAGAAGTCTTCGAGCCACTCATATATTTGGGAACCAATCCCATATGCTCGTACCTTAGGAGTCTGCAGTGGGGCACCGAGTCAAACGCTTTCCGGAAGTCAAGGAATATGGCATCTGTCTGATACCCTTCATCCATGATCCGCAAGATATCATGTGAAAAAAGGGCGAGTTGCGTTTCACAGGAGAATTGCTTTCTAAAGCTGTGCCGGTCTCTGTCTCAAGTAAATTAATTACATTCGAACTGAGAATATGTTCGAGAATCCTGCAACAAACCGATGTTAAGGATATTGGTCTGTAATTTTGAGGATCCGTCCTTCTACCCTTCTTATATACAGGCGTCACCTGTGCTGTTTTCCAGTCTCTCGGGACTTTACGTTGGGCAAGAGATTCGTGATAAATGCAAGCTAAGTAAGGAGCCAATGCAGTAGAGTACTCTGTAGAACCGAATTGGAATCCCATCAGGACCTGGCGATTTATTTACTTTCAGCGCATTCAGCTGCTTCACAACCCCAGGGATGTCTATCACTATGTCCTCCATATGGGAATCTGTACTAGACTCAAACGGCGGTATGTTTGTACGATCCTCCTGCGGAAAGATTTCTCAAATGCTAAATTTAAAATTTCAGCTTTCGTTTTGCTGTCTTCCGTTGCCAGGCCAGACTGATGGTGACTCCATTATGGTATGTGTTGTTTACATGAAATAAACTGGGTCCTCTAGTCCAGCTGAATCGATAATTGACTGGAAATAATTTTGTTAGGCTAGATGGATGCCATTGCAGCCATTCATGGATTTCATGCTCCATATCAACGCTGGAATTGTTATGGATGACAATGCACCATATCTCCGCGCCACAGTTGTTTGCGATTGGTTTGAAGGACATTCTGGACAATGCGAGCTAGAGATTTGGCCACCCATACCGCCCGACATGAATCCCATAGAAAATTTTTGGGACATAACTGAGAGGTCAGTTAATGCACTAAATTCTGCACGGACATCGCTTTCGCCATTATGGACGGCTGTAGAGGATTCATGGTTCAGTATTTCTGTAAGGGACTTCAATCGACTTGTTGAGTCTGTGCCACGTAGGTCTGTTGCACTACACCTGGCAAAAGAGGGCCCGACACGATATTAGGAGATACCGCATGAATTTTGTTACCTCAGCGTAGTACTGTGATGTGATTTGTAGATTTCGACGACGCTGCTGCACAACGATCACTTAAGCTTCATGTTGCAGTTGACAAGAACGCGCCTGGAGCCCCATGTGGTCGGATGAAAAGCAATTTTCTTGTAAAGTGTTACCTAAAAAGTAGATGTAGCCATGTTAAGATTTCTTTGCATGTTATAAGTTTAGGGTTATATTACAATATCGTAAGGACACAAAGTTAGTTATACGCCTTTTTTACTTCCTCGCAACACTGTAGCAACAGGAGCTACCTACACGAAATGACCGTGCCACCATGTTTCCACATCTCGCCAGTCTCACCCTTCTTAAATCTGGAGGCGTAAATTATTTGGTTTCTCCCACGGTCAAACGAGGTATCACATAAGCACAATAGTTTGACACGGCATCTTCCAGTATGTGGGATAGTCACGAAGGTGGTCATCAAACACCAGTGGCAGAAGCTACAAGAAGAGGAAAGGCTTATTACTAAAATTCTAAGAGTATAAGTAACAAGATGAGTCACGCTGCATACTAATTCATTCCACATCAATCGCACAAAATTCCCATGACGGGAGAAACAGAGATATTCGAGTTGATATAGAGCCTTGCTGATAGCACATTTTCCAGCCCACTAACTGCGGATGAAATCTGAAAGAGCGAAAATGATTGTGAGGCCCAACGTTCCCTTCATCACAAACCTTATGGTGGTTTCTGGAGGACAGATGCAGATGTAGATGTGCAAAGTTTCCGTCCATATTCAGAATCATCGCAATAATAGCTCTACGGCATCTAGCAAAAATTGCACGTCTCAGCATTAAAGAATGTTTAACATGAGTCAGACGTGTTGCATATACTAACGTCTAACATCAGTTTTTCCTGAAACAAAAATTTGTATCCATCATAGCAAAGTCTTAATGTAGAGAATAGAGAATGGAGAATATAGAGAAATAACGAGCTATATGGCATGGTGTTTGCGTACTGGAATTGCATTCAGGATGAACAGCGTCAAAATAATCATGTGACGATTCTCAATCAGACTAACCGTGCTTTCCAGAAATCAGTTATTTCAAGTAGCGGAATGGCTCCTTTGCAAAATAGAAGACCGAAATTTGTTCCCCATCCTTCTCCAAACTAACCTTGTGCTCCCTCTTTAATGATCTTGTCGTCGAGGGCACTCTTTCTTCTTCATTTTTTTTTCTTTATAAAACGATGAATGAACACAAGAAAAATCAGCATATACCTAAACAGCGAGGTTGAGAGGTGGCATGAGCCCCCTCTCATATTTCTATCTTACGATTCTCCTCTCTAATTGCATACGGTGGAAAGTTGCTATTCCTTCACACGCGGACTTCCCACGCAGCGTCTCTCGTCACCCGGGTGGTCCGGTGACAGGCGGGCAATGCTGATTTTGAAAGGGTAAGCCGACGGCTGTGAGGGAGTCGAGTGAATGCTTTCCAGACGCCGACATTGTCAAGGGACACGCCCGCAAGGGCCTGAAGTAGTGGCTGGGTTAGAGGTTCCGTTACTTCGCAGTAACTTGGCGAAAACACTTTCTGGCGGGCTACCAGCGAGGTGTGGGAATGACTTGTGTACCCAGGCAGTTGTGGCGGGAAAATTCCAGCGCTTTCTGCAAAATAGTAACTGTGATTGGCTTGCTCAGGGCATAGCTCCGTGACGTAGCAAAATCAGCGAAGAAATTGGCGCCAAGAATCTCCATTGGTGGAATGGTAGTGTTCTGGCAATAGAGTGGAATTTTCCGCCGGTTTTCGAGTTGCTGATTGGAACAGTTAACCACGGCCACTGTCGTGGGGGCGGGAATGTTCTGTGTTCGGTTTGTACGGGTGCTCTTGTGGGGTAGTCGGCTCTCGCCTGTCGGTCGGAGTAGGTTGCAAGACTGAGTTCTCGCTGCTCTGGACAGCCTGCTTTCCGTTGGCTGTCTAATATACTTTTATTTAATTGTAACTGTTTGACGAAGTTGCTGAAGTTTCGACTTCAACGTAACTTTCCGAGTACAGTTGGCAATTGAGCATTCTGCGTACAAGCAGCCTATGTTGTCTGTCTTGGGCAGTTTTGGCTAAAGTTGACTGTATCGGAGTTACTGTGTGACTTCGCTTGTGAAAATCAACCGTCAGTGATTGTGTGGCGAGCCTTCTTCGTCTCCCTCAGAGGCGCGTTTGTATTGATAGGAAGTCTTTAGTCTGGAACAACCACACCAGGACAATTTGTTTCGGGCTATACTCGCGACATTATCGTCACCACGACGGGACGTCGAAGCAACCAGCCATCGCTTCCAGTATGCCAGATCGTGCCCTTGCAGCTAAGAAGACAGCTTGGTAATGTACGTCCGCAGCACCGGCAAAGCAGGCATTTTTGCTAGGCGATAATCAGAGCTCAGCAGAGCGCGCCTGTTCGTCTTTTCTAACTTTGTTCTATCTTGGGTGTTCATTGTCTGAGTTCTCACTAATGTAGCAGCAATTAATGTTGGGTTAGCTGTGTGTCTCTCTTAAGATATGAGTTGCAAGGAATTGGCTCCACATACCACTTCGTCATAAACGTCACAATCTAGTTTAGGGACAACTTCACCTTCACAGCGTTTGTTTGAGTATCCAATTTGAGCCAATTTGATGTATTGTAAATGTATCATGCGTTTTTGTTTATTATTTTGTGTTTAGTCTTAATAAATCATATTGTTATCTTGGACAGAACTTTCATTCTGTTAATCGGTAGAGCAACCCTATCACTTCTCACTACGTTAATGAAACCTTCCTTTATTTAACTTATTTATCAAATTAAATTATTGCAGGTGCCAAACTCTTTTCTACTCCACTTGCAGGGTTGATTACAGTCAGTTTGCGTATCTTTTTAATCCATGTGCAACAGCAAAAGTCGGAGTTAGAATAGGGGGGGGGGGGCTTAGAGCATCATTTACATATGTAGATTCTAGAAGAATTTAGTGTTAAATACACTGCTAGCCCCGGCACCTCGCAAGGTGATTGGCACCATCTGTCAACAAGGAGATAACTAATCTGCAATATTTTTTCTTTACTAAAATAACTCACAAGCAGTAGAGTGAATTCCTAAGGGAACCATTTAACGAGGAAATCTTACAGAATTATAATGACGCCGCGCGGAGTGGCCGCGCTGTCAGAGGCGCCATGTCACGGATTGCGTGGCACCTCCCGACGGAGGTTCGAGTCCTCCCTCGGGCATTGGTGTGTGTGTTCTTCTTAGCATAAGTTAGTTTAGTAGTGTTTAAGTCTAGGGACTGATGACCCCAAAAGTTTGGACCCTTCGGATTTCACACACATTTGAACACCTAATTATAATGACGGAAAAATCTCAGCACCAAAAATTAATGAATGTATAGTCATGAAATTTTGAGAATACGTTTGCATAGGAAATATATCTGAGTGATTAAGATTGCAATAGCAAATGTAAATGTAAACGCGAGATAAGTCGTTGCAAATTTTAAATGCTGGTAAATTACTAACCGGTGAAACCGCCAGAATGCTGAATGCAAACATGCATGCATTGTGTTCTACGAGTGTCGGATGACAGTTTGTAGGATGGAGTTCCATGCCTGTTGCACTTGGTCGGTCAGTATTTTAGGGATGGTTAATGCTGCTTATGGATGACGGTGAAGTTCTCGTTCGATGACGTGCAACATGTCCTCGACTGGAGACAGATTTAGTGATCAAGCAGGGCAAGGTAACACGTCGACACTCTGTAGAGCATATTGGTTAGAGGAGTAGTATCTAGGAGAGCATTATCCTGCTGTAAACGTCCCCTGGAATGTTGTTCATGAATGACAGCACAACAGGTCAAATCTTAGTCTGATGTACAATTTTACCGTCAGTGTGCGTGGGACAACCACGAGAGGGCTCCTGCTATGATACGAGGTCGCACCCCAGACAAGAACTTGTAATGGTTCTTTATTTACGTGACCATTACGGCACTCGAATCCCAGTTCTCGATACCAGTAATATCGCACTACTTTTCTGCGAAGTAACACACATATTTTTGTGACAATATTCACATTTGGTTTTATTAACGTATAGGTACTCCCATGTATCGGTATATTACAATGATATGGTTCTTGTGTGTATTCATTTCTGTGAGACTGTCATAATCTTTGACTTACTTGTAACCGTTTTGGCACGAATGTGCACAGAGCAGTCTTTGTTTCACTTTGCAGAAGTTGTGATTTTGCTTTGTTAAAGAACAGTCAAGTCTTGTGTTTGGTTAAAGTGGAAATTAAATATATTAAGATTGATACAAAACTGTTTTCTTGATGATGTGACAATTAAGAAGTACAGGGCTATTACAAATGATTGAAGCGATTTCATAAATTCACTGTAGCTGCATTCATTGACATATGGTCACGACTCACTACAGATACGTAGAAAAACTCATAAAGTTTTGTTCGGCTGAAGCCGCACTTCAGGTATCTGCCGCCAGAGCGCTCGAGAGCGCAGTGAGACAAAATGGCGACAGGAGCCGAGAAAGCGTATGTCGTGCTTGAAATGCACTCACATCAGTCAGTCATAACAGTGCAACGACACTTCAGGACGAAGTTCAACAAAGATCCACCAACTGCTAACTCCATTCGGCGATGTTATGCGCAGTTTAAAGCTTCTGGATGCCTTTGTAAGTGAAAATCAACGGGTCGGCCTGCAGTGAGCGAAGAAACGGTTGAACGCGTGCGGGCAAGTTTCACGCGTAGCCCGCGGAAGTCGACGAATAAAGCAAGCAGGGAGCTAAACGTACCACAGCCGACGGTTTGGAAAATCTTACGGAAAAGGCTAAAGCAGAAGCCTTACCGTTTACAATTGCCACAAGCCCTGACACCCGATGACAAAGTCAAACGCTTTGAATTTTCGGCGCGGTTGCAACAGCTCATGGAAGAGGATTCGTTCAGTGCGAAACTTGTTTTCAGTGATGAAGTGATGGGGTTATGTGAAAGATTCAGTGTTTAAATCTCCTCTACCAAGAAACGTGCCAGAACTGCGAGCTCACATCAACGATGCTTTCGAACTCATTGATGATGACATGCTGCGCCGAGTGTGGGAGGAACTTGATTATCGGCTTGATGTCTGCCGAATCACTAAAGGGGCACATATCGAACTTTTGTGAATGCCTAAAAAACTTTTTGAGTTTTTATATGTGTGTGCAGAGCATTGTGAAAATATCTCAAATAATAAAGTTATTGTAGAGCTGTGAAATCCCTTCAATCATTTGTAATAACCCTGTATATGTGAATTTACAAGAAGTTTAATAAAAATGTGGATCATGAACACCAAATCTAAAATTAATTATACCATACCATTGTGCTGATCTGGGATTGTTTGATCATTAAGAATTTCCTGAAAAACGTATTTGTTAGGTCTTCAAATATTGCTAAAATACAGTTCTCGACCTTCAAGCAGTCAAAGCGGAATCACCCTAGAACCAACAAGATGAGCCATAACAACTTCGATGAAATCTACGTGGGAATCCATTCAAGATAAGTGCCAAAATTAATGACTTTTTTTACAGTGACTTCATTATTTCCATTCTGACGATACCATCGACAGTCAATAACTCTGTTGTTGCCCGATAAAGTGAACATATGCTCTGTGAGCAACATTATTAATCTGATTTCTAACCTACTTTGCAAGTGGTGGTATTGTTAGAAACTACTGGTATAGGTGTGTCTAGCAGGCAGACAGGTTCGTTGCAAGCCTTCAACTGGCCTCCTTCTAACCAACACACGGCCATCACTGGCACCGAGGCAGAACCTGCGTTCATTAGAAAACACAACAGATCTCCATGCTACCCTCCAATGAGCTCCTACCTGACACCATTGAAGTTGCAAATGGCGGTGGTTTGGAGTCAGTGGAATGCACGCTACAGGGAGTCTGGCTTGGAGCTGTCCTTGAAGTAACTGATTTGTAACAGTTCTTTGTGTCATAGTGCCAACAGCTGCTCAAATTGCTGTTGCAGATGCAGTGCGATGAGCCAAAGCCATACGCTGAACACGGCAGTTTTCCCCGCCGGCAGTGCCACTTGGCCGTCTAGAGTCTGGTCTTCTCGCGACTTTACATTTCTATGACTACCGCTGCCAACGGTCATGTACCATGGCTACCTTCCAATTTTTTCTGGAATGTCGCAGTGAGATGTTGATAATCGCGTCTTTTTCGCCATAAGGCATTCTTAAGTAACATCAACTAACTACGTTCAGTCCTGAAGGTAACTAACTCTCACGACCGCTACAGCGTGTGTCTAAAACAAACCAGATTTGCATCTCCATAGTGATGCTACTAGTGCCACTGTTATACGACTGGCTTGAAATTCGAATAGACACCATTTTTCAGATGTGGAAATACACGTCTATCAACTTTCGTTTATGTCGCAGAACTCCTTCGTGGAATAGCGATTTTCTTTCTGTCAGTGTATTTACGTCACGTTTTTTATGATAGCCTGAAATACTCATTTTGGATGTAGACGTAAGAAGAGACCACAAAAAATTTTAGCTTTTAAATATAAAAGGAGTATTTCAAGGATTGATTTTGACACAATCAGAAGTGTGCAACGATCATAATTAACAAAAATTCAGTGCATAAATATGCTCTTTGTTTTATAGATCTATATGGCAGACTTTTTCTGCTCATTACATATCAAACGGGACTCACGTTTCACGAACTCGGCTGATTTTTGAAAGGCTTTGGGGCGTTGCCTTCCAAAATAATAGCGATTCAATTAAACTTTTTCTTAATAATGTAGCCGAAGAGACGTCGAAGGACTGTCGTCTTTAATCCTGGCCTTAACCTCTGAAAACATCAACAAGAAACGGGTTTTTCACAGTTGCCTGTGGAGGTCTGAAAAGGTATTGGCCTACAATGTTATGCGTGTTTCGTGAGAACATACTTTTCTCCTCTGTCTCCATTAAATATATGACCTTTTAGCTCCGGTGGTCCATCTACAAGAATTCTCTTGCCCTTTCTATGCGTTAGCATAGTATAAGGGGTAGTCAAATGAAAACGAGACAGATGGAAGAAAAAGTAAATGAACTGTTTATTATTTCAAACATAATCGCCATGTCTGTTAACACATTTATGCCACAGTGAGGCAAGGCGGTAAATGCTTTAATGGAACGATATTCGCAGTTGCCTATGGAACCATGAATGCACCTCATCGTCAAAAGCAAATCGACCATTACCAGATTCTTTCTTCAGGGCTCCAAAAATACTGAAATCGCATGGGGAAGGATCAGCACTGTATGGAGGATGTGTAAGGGCTTCCCAGGGAATCTTCGGCACCGTAGTCGAAACGACCTTGGAAACATGTGGGCACGCCCGCTCATTTACCAACAGTAAACGAACATAAAACACAAGACAGTGTTTGATCCCAGGTAATGAAATCCTACAATAAGCTACCTAAAGAGATTAAAGACACTACTGAAGTCCAAATATTTAAAAACTCAGTAAAAGCATGACTCTTAAGTCATTCATACTACAAACACAATGACTATTTAGGACAGCACAGAGTATGGAATGGAAAAAATAAACATTACTTAATACTAAAGAACCGTAACTCTACACAAAATTGCAATAGTTTAATCATTCATCGTGTAAAATCCTATACTAGAAATCTTTGAAGTATGATTACGAACTTTTCCTATTCTCTTAAGCTTACCATCTCATTCATGTTCTGAGATGTAACCTCAGTTTATTCATAGGGGTCAAGGGGAAAACTTGAAGAATTTAATGGAATAGGGACAGTATCTTCAAAGTCCTCAATACACGACTCTCCAGCGCTTACTTGCGATATCAGTGCACTGTATCGCCACATGACTGAAAAGTGAGTGCGGCTTCGGAAACTTTACATGAAGAAAACACCAGTGTCAAGGAGAAAGCCCTGCCTCACCCTTCCCCTTCTTCACCTCGTAAGAAGTTCAAAGCTAGGGTATCAGCAAAGACCTTTGTGACCAGCCGGCCTCGGTGGTCTAGCGGTTCTAGGCGCTCAGTCCGGAACCGCGCGACTGCTACGGTCGCAGGTTCGAATCCTGCCTCGGGCATGGACGTGTGTCATGTCCTGAGGGACTGATGACCTCAGATGTTAAGTCCCATAGTGCTTAGAGTTATATGAACCATTTTTGATATTCAAAGGTAGCGAGATGGGACTGCTTTCGAAAGTTGTCAGCGCCTGATCCCATGAAGCCACGGAACATGAGATTTGGGCCAGTATTTTCAGTGGACTGTTCTGGAACAACCTCTACACAGCTCGAATCAGAACCACGCAATTTTCATCTCTTCGGACCGTTAAGGAGGCGCGTGGCCGGCTGACACTTTATAATCAATGCCAAGATTCAGGAAACTTTCATTAAGTGGCTCCTAGACTAGGCTCCGATTTCATTTATCACAGTTTCGACAGCCTGTTTCGCCGATGGAATATATTCTTAGAAAATCGTGGGGACTATGTACAAAACACGTGTATCAGTACCTTAGTAACTTTGACTATTTCTTTGATTTCCCGAGTAAATCTTCTTTCGTAGCCTAGTTTTCCTTTATTTTTGAACGATCCTCGCATTTTCCTACATTTCTGAACGTTACACAATTTGTCCAGCTAGAAAATGTTTGTGAGCTGCAGTATGGTGGCTGGATCGCTCTGGTGACGTGCCCTTTTCCTGTGAGGGGAAACGCCACTGTTTGTGCCACACCGGACAAGGCCAACCCCACCGAACGAGGCCGCCACATCAAAGCGGCACCTCCAAACACAATGATCCTGCCTGCCGCTGCGTCGCCCTCGTTATTAATGTTGACCTGCTGTCACGAACGCCCACCCACACCGGCCGCTAGTTGCACTCTTAGCTAATATTGTCTCCGGAAGACACTCCAGGCTAACGGCCATGTTTGCTAGCACCGTGTATCAGGTACATTAATCTCAGACTCCAGCCTGGGAGGAGCATAGGCTTCTACGAGCAACACGCAAATATACGCACGGCGTAAGCTTCAGTACTACCCGTTTCATGAATTTTATTGAGGCACAGTTTGTTAAATCAATTATTACAGCACTCCTCACATAGAAATTCAATGTTAACATACAACTGCTCATCCGAAATTCACAATCTTATCATGAGATTGTTCGCGTTTGAATTATCAGTCAGTAGCACTTGAATTGTTCATAGTAGCACTCATAAAATGAAGTTATCAGGAAAAAAAGACCATGTATTACTTGAAAAATTTCAGATAGTGTTCCACTGTTCCGTCGGATCACACTTCCACTCGTCCACCAATGACCCCGTTCCTCTGGCAGTGACTCCGACTGTGTTCACACGTTATCACACCAGCAGATTTGTATTACACGACTGAAACGAGTCGTCAATTATTCTTTCTCATTCCACTGATAACAACACGTGGTTGCTGAACCCAATATTTACACCAGCTGTCCGTGAAAATTTCTATATGCATAGCGTATTTATACTAATACCGTAAAATGTCCACGAACTTGTTAAGGAATCCGTTCTGGCTCCATCCCGTTTCTACACGAATCACGTTACTGTGAGTGTGAATCCCTAAGGGACCAAACTGCCGAAGTGATTGGTCCCTAGACTTACACACTACTTAAAATGCTAAGAACAACGCCCACACACCCATGCCCGAGGGAGGACTGGAACCTCCGACGTAGGTTGGTTGGTTGGTTATTGGGGAAGGAGACCAGACAGCGAGGTCATCGGTCTCATCGGATTGGGGAAGGATGAGGAAGGAAGTCGGCCGTGCCCTTTCAGAGGAACCATCCCGGCATTTGCCTGGAGCGATTTAGGGAAATCACGGAAAACCTAAATCAGGATGGCCGGACGCGGGATTGAACCGTCGTCCTCCCGAATGCGAGTCCAGTGTCTAACCACTGCGCCACCTCGCTCGGTCCGACGTAGGGGCCGCACAATCCGTGACATGGGGGCCGCGTGGGGTATCCGCGTGGTCAAGGGCGTCCTGTCACGGTTCGCGCGGCTCACCCCGTAGGAGATTCGAGTCCTCCCGCGGGCATGGATGTGTGTGTTGTCCTTGGCGTAAGTTAGATTAAGTAGTGTGTAAGCTTACGGACAACTGACCTCAGCAGTTTGGTACCATAAGATCTTACCACAAATTACCTAATTTCCGTGACATGGCGTGCCAGCCGGAGTGGCCGTGCGGTTCTAGGCGCTGCAGTCTGGAACCGAGCGACCGCTACGGTCGCAGGTTCGAATCCTGCCTTGGGCATGGATGTGTGTGATGTCCTTAGGTTAGTTAGGTTTAAGTAGTTCTAAGTTCTAGGGGAATGATGACCTTAGAAGTTAAGTCCTCAGAAGTCTTCTGAATATCAACAAGTCGGCGGCGTCGGAAATTGAGCGTGGTCTCGGACCAGAATCCCTCGCTCCCCTGCCACCAGTTTCTAATCTGCGATATTTTGGAATCACGTTCACGAAGGATGTACGCAAAACAGCTGCAGCAAACTATCGACGGTTATTACAGATCATACGCGCAATGGTGCGTCAGAACCTGCTCCGGGACTTTAATCAGCTACAGCGTGTTGAATAATTGAACCTCTACGTGGGATCAAACCTCAACCATGTGGCACAAGTCCTCCCACTACCGCTGCAGATAGGTCGCCGGCTTCAGGAGGCCTTCAGTTACTACGTTTTCGCAGGCCAGTACGATACGACACTCTTACCCTCCCAGTGCACAAAGTGGGGGCGGGGATTGGTCAACATCAGGACGAGAGCAACTGCCCTTTACATGAGCAACATGAGGAAACGATGGAAAAGTCAACATACCGCTCTTACGGGTCGTTTACTACAGGTTCTGATGCCAGTCTCTCACGTCCCGCAGGTGTTGGTTGCGCACGTCGCACCACAGCTCTCCCATGTGTCGACCTTCGTTCTTGATTAAAGCTATGTCATCTCGAACCTCCCCGCCACACGTCCACCGAAGGCGAAAAATTTTTATACCAACCTTCTGCGGGCTGTTTCCCATAACGTGGTGGAAAACAAGTACCGTACCCTTCATTGGCCAAGAGTGTGGAAAACGATACACCACAACTTCCTGTCGTCCACGGTGCGTCCGAAGTGGTATCAGATCGCCAACAAAAAATATGCGACACGACAGCCACTTCACGCTATTGGGGTGGCAGACTCACCTTATTGCTCAGATTGTCACCTCTTGGATACCGATGAACATCGTTATACATGCGTATCGTCGTCCGTAGTTAGGCGACTAACACAGAAGATATTGGCTTATAATCTCCGGGTCACGCCTGATATGATTGACCCTCAGACCCTCCTCTGTCCAGACGAATCTTACTTTCCCGCCGCAAAATATCATGCGCTTACATGGTTTAAAAAGGAATTACCATCCCTATATCTTTAGCGACAGAGAGAAAGAGCAGCTTGATTACTGGTAGTTTCTACAAAATGCTCACAGTGCCCTCGAACGCACACCAAGATATCGTACGCTCTTCGCAAATTATTTACGCAGTGTTTTCGTTAAACCCCCCCCCCCCCCCCCCCTCACTCAGTTGTGGAGTGCCAAGCTGCGGTTAATATTCTGTGCCGCATCACACTTACGGGGATAACGATGCGAAGTACTAAATGGAACCAGTTACTTTTCTTGAACTTTTTTTGCTGGAATTGCAATAGTGATTTACATTTTAATTTTTTTTGCTTACGCTTTGAATGCCACAGTTGTTGTTGTTACGCTAAGTTACTAGAATTATCATTTGGCCGGCCGCAGTGGCCGTGCGGTTCTAGGCGCTCCAGTACGGAGCCGCGCTGCTGCTACGGTCGCAGGTTCGAATCCTGCCTCGGGCATGGGTGTGTGTGATGTCCTTAGGTTAGTTAGGTTTAAGTAGTTCTAAGTTCTAGGGGACTGATGACCACAGCAGTTGAGTCCCATAGTGCTCAGAGCCATTTGAACCATTTGAACCAATTATCATTTGTACACGTTTCCTAAATGTAATCACATTAAGTGAATAAATAAATAACTAAAGTGGTAATCATCGTGCAGTCTTTTTTCTATCACATTTCGGCCCTCGGCTAAAGTTATGGGTCTCATAGATCATCGAAGATATTTCGCTGCTGGCCGGGATGGCCGAGCAGTTCTAGTTGCTACAGTCTGGAACCGCGCCACCGCTACGGTCGCAGGTTCGAATGCTGCCTCGGGCATGGATGTGTATGATGTCCTTAGGTTAGTTAGGTTTAAGTAGTTCTAAGTTCTAGGGGAATGATGGCCTCAGAAGTTAAGTCCCATAGTGCTCAGAGCCATTTGAGCCATTTGATAATTCGCTTCACATTCTACTCACCAGTAATAACTAATACTTTCAGAAACAATTCCGCAGGACAGCTCGTAGCTGCTTCGCGATCACAACAGCTTACGCTCGAGTACTTCCTCGCGCTGCAGCGGCTACCGGCCACCGGCCAGGCGTCACCCGCCGCCTGAAATCGGGCGCCGCCCTGGTGAACACGGCGCGACGCTGCCAGTGTATGTAGCAACTGCCGTTTTCGAATATGAAGTTCTAGTTTTCATGTTGCAGTGAAGCATTGGCCTTTGCTTGCTTGAAAATCATGAACTACTGTTAAGCGTTGTAAAATTGGGTGGCAGGTGGAAAAAGGTCTAACATCTCCAACACAATATTTACTTTTGGTATGAACCATGGACCTTGCCGTTGGTGGGGAGGATTCCGTGCCTCAGCGATACAGATAGCCGTACCGTAGGTGCAACCACAACGGAGAGTCCAGACAAACGTGTGGTTCCTGAAGAGGGGCAGCAGCCTTTTCAGTAGTTGCAGGGGCAACAGTCTGGATGATTGACTGATCTGGCCTTGTAACACTAACCAGAATGGCCTTGCTGTTGTGGTACTGCGAACGGCTGAAAGCAAGGGGAAACTACAGCCGTAATTTTTCCCGAGGGCATGCAGCTTTACTGTATGATTAAATGATGATGGCGTCCTCTTGGGTAAAATATTCCGGAGGTAAAATAGTCCCCCATTTGGATCTCCGGGCGGAGGCTACTCAAGAGGACGTTGTTATCAGGAGAAAGAAAACTGGCGTTCTACAGATCGGAGCGTGGAATGTCTGATCCTTTAATCGGGCAGGTAGGACAGAAAATTTAAAAAGGGAAATGGAAATGTTAAAGTTAGATATAGTGGGAATTAGTGAAGTTCGGTGGCAGGAGGAACAAGACTTTTGGTCAGGTGAATACAGGGTTATAAATACAAAATCAAATAGGTGTAATGCAGGAGTAGGTTTAATAATGAATAAAAAAATAGAGAACGGGTAAGCTACTACAAACAGCATAGTGAATGCATTATTATGGCCAAGATAGACACGAAGCCCACGCCTACTACAGTAGTACAAGTTTATATGCCAACTAGCTCTGCAGATGACGAAGAAATTGATGAAATGTGTGATGAGATAAAAGAAATTATTCAGGTAGTGAAGGGAGACGAAAATTTAATAGTTATGGGTGACTGGAATTCAAGAGTTGGAAAAGGGAGAGAAGGAAACATAGTAGGTGAATATGGATTGGGGCTAAGAAATGAAAGAAGAAGCCGCCTGGTAGAATTTTGGGCAGAGCATAACTTAATCATAGCTAACACTTGGTGTAAGAATCATGAAAGAAGGTTGTATACATGCAAGAACCCTGGAGATACTAAAAGTTATCAGATAGATTATATAATGGTAAGACAGAGATTTAGGAACCAGGTTTTAAATTGTAAGACATTTGCAGGGGCAGATGTGGACTCTGACCACAATCTATTGGTTATGAAATTGAAGAAACTTCAAAAAGGCGACTGCACCCGCCGAAACTCGCGCCCCGCCCGCTACCGAAGGCAAGGGAGCGGCTGGCGACGTTCGACATCTTGGCGTGAAAGCGCAAAAGCAGCTCGAGTCGCGCTGGCTAATCACCGAACTATTCGGGGCGGACGTCTCATCCACCAAAACAGCAACACTTAACATAGCCTTACACTCCCCTGTCACTGGACAGTCACGTACCATTGTCCCACCGACGCCGCAGCCTCAAGAGATCGAGGCAGCGGCGGCGGATGTGGACACAGAAAACCACTACACAGAGCCCTGGCAGGTAGAGGGCCCAAAACGCAGACCCAGGAAAACACCAACACAAACAAGCGAGCAACCAAACTCGCTAGGCAACCGAAAGGCGCTGTTGCCTACACCTACTAGCTCATCTCAGGCTAGCAACAATATTAACACAAAACAAAACGCAAACACAGCTGTGGCGAACAACAACACAGCACATAAAGCCACAGCGGTGCCCACACAACACAAGACTGGTTTCCCCCCAGTCGTTATTCAAAACTATGGGAACCTTAGTGCCCTTAACACTGCATTCGCGGAAAGGCACATGAACAGTACATTACATGCAAAGTACTCGGGGGGATAGATCTTCTGACCTTCTTCAAAGATCGGAAGGTCGAACATTACACGTACAGAACGCTGGACGAGAGAACCCAGCAGTACGTGATCAAGGGAGTGGATCCCTGTACCCCCAACGAGACAATACAGGCGGCGCTTTGATATCTGGGATTCGACTGTAAAAGTGCCTCCCGAATGACAGGGTTCCGTACACACGCACCGCTACCACACTACATGGTTGAGTTAGCCCCCACCATCCTGCAGATAAAGAGCTTTCTGCGGATGGACATACGTGTAGAACTTTACGAACCACCCAACGTCCCCCAACAATGTAACAACTGCCAGCGTTTCGGCCACTCGGCCCTCCGCTGCGGCCTGGCAACTCGTTGCCGCGGATACGCTAGCAATCACAGATCCAACACTTGCACACAAACACAGCCAACCCAGCGATGCTCTGCCAACTGCGGTGGGCCCCACGCGGCAAACTTCAGACAGTGCAGTGCATACAAACAGGCGCTGAAGCGTAAACAAGACAAGAGCAGGGTACAGTACGACATACCACGCCCAAGGCCAGCGCCGAACCCAGTAAGGAACAACGTAACGTTTGCCACGGTTGCACGCCCTGACGGAACGGCATAGGCCGCGGAACCTCAGCGCCCTTCACACACACCCGAAACAACCGCTGCAACAGCTACACAACAGCCACAGACAACACCTGAAACCCAACAAGCATCGGTACCAACACCTATTCCCCCAAACAACACGACGCCACTCCCGGAAATCACGTGCTGCGAAGAAACGCACGATATACAGGAAAACACATCCACACAAGAACCCCCCGAACCCCAAGCCCAGAGGAGGAATAGACGTACACGTAAACACAGGGCGGGGAACACGAAATCACCACAACAGGCCACGCAGCAACAACAGATCAGCAACACACAGGAAAACAGTCAACAAGACACCGAGACTGTAACTCACACTACCATCCCCCTCACCACAGAAGTAACACAGGCGCCACAACCTCTGTCACAAAACATAAACACAAATGCCACTCCTAACAACACAACAATACCCGCACAACCGGCCGCTACCTCCACAACAGCACCTCAGCCATCCACACCCAACACCAACACATCACCTGGGTGAATACTGGAAACACTATTCCCTCGACACACGACCGTTCAAATCCTTACCAAGGTACTGACTGCCGTCGCTACACTCATCATCCAGCTCATGAGCGCCGAACCCGGGCAATACAGGGCTGTCATACACACTGCCATCACAACACTCTTTCAAACTCTTAATATACCACACCAGGCCCATAACGCAAACCCGCACACACTATCACAGATCCTGTTCTGGAATGCAGACTCGATCCACAACAAAAGGGCAGATTTTGCCGCGTTCATGAAGCGCAAGGGAATCCTTGTCGCGCTACTGAGCGAGACTAAGCCTAAACCGCACAAACAATTAAACTTTCCTGGCTACTGTGTCTATTGTACCGACCGACCGGGCGACGCCGTGGCAGGTGGAACTGCAATCGTCATACACGAAGACATTGAGCACACAAACATAGAGCTCCCTGAACTGGAAAAAATCGAAGTTACGGCCGTCAGAGTCAAGTTCAACGGAGCCTACACCACACTGATATCGGTATACAACAGCCCTGTAGGCATTTCAACACGCGATATCAGCACATTAATCAAGATTTCACCGCGAGTAATAGTCGCTGGAGATCTGAACGCAAAACACCCAGAATGTAATTCACGCATACGAAATCCCAACGGCAAAAAACTGTACGAACACTCACTAGGCAGAAACTGCATCATACTAGCGCCGACTGAACCGACGCACATTCCCTATCAGAGGGGACACAGGCCAGACGTGATAGACATGGCCCTCATCAAGGGCATTACATCGACACTCAACGTTGCCGTTGAAAACGATCTGCCCTCAAACCACCAACCTGTAATACCATACATTGAGGAAGCAATGCAGCACATGGAACAACGCAAGATGTTGGACTACGGGCGTGCGAATTGGACGTTGTTCAAGGAAACGCTCGATAGCCACATCCCACCCATACACGAAATTAAAGAAACAGCACAAATTGACGAGGCAGTAGAAACCCTCACTAACGCCGTCCAGGACGGAATGGCAGGCACCATACCTGATCGCACCTCGCAACAACGCAGTACGGCCCTGTTCCAGGAAATCCTGGGCCTAATCTCAATGAGGAATCGCCTCAGGAGACAATGGCAGCGCACCAGGCGTCCGTACTTCAAACGGCACATTAACAGGCTACAGGGCATCACACACGATAAAATACAAACAAATAGAACACAACAGTGGAACCAAAAGCTCGAAGGGCTGGACACCGCACGACCTGGCGTGTGGCAACTAGCCCGACACTTCACCAGGGAGAAAATATACACCCCAACGCTTCAAGGGCCTGACGGACCTGCATACTCAGCGGAAGAGAAAGCAGAACTAATGGCCCGCACACTCGCAGCGTCATTCACACCGAACCTGGTACCATTAGATCCTGTGTTCATACTTGCTACTGACCAAGAGGTTAGACGCATTCTAGCCCAACCATCGCGCGACGACATTCGACATGCTAGCACAACCGAAGTCTCCTGGGCTATAATGCATTCCGCTGCTAGGAAAGCCCCTGGTCATGATGACATTGAAAACCGTGTCCTCCAGGAGTTCACGGATAAAGCAACTGAGTACCTAACACACATAACGAATGCCATACTAGAGCACCAACACTTCCCCGCCTTTTGGAAGACGGCCAAGGTCCTGATGTTCAGGAAGCCGGGGAAAGACAACAATCTCCCACAAAATTACCGACCCATCAGTCTTCTGAGCTCGCTCAGTTAGATTGTTGAGAAGGTGATTCTCAAACGCATCACTAGGCACTGCATAACAAATAACATCCTGAGACCGGAGCAATTCGGCTTCAGGAATCACCACTCCACAACACAACTCCTACGGGTCGTTGAACATATAACATATGGCTTCAACATAAACAAAGCTACAGGGGCGGTGTTTCTGGACATCGAAAAGGCTTTCGACCGTCTATGGCACAACGGCCTCATCGGCAAACTCAGTGACGCGGGATTCCCTGACGGACTGGTGCGTCTAATACACTCATACCTCACAGACAGGAGTTTCAACACTGACGTGCAGGGAAAACAATCAACACGACACGGTATACACGTGGTAGTACCCCAGGGAAGCATCCTAGGGCCCCTACTGCTTAACCTCTACATAAACGAGCTCCCAACCACACACAACATAACGATGGCAATCTACGCGGATGACACAGCCATCCTTGCGCAAGATTGGAAACCATCAAATATTACGTCACGCCTACAGACTGCACTCAGAGTGACTGAGCCTTGGTTGGAGAAATGGCGAGTTAGAGTAAACGTCGACAAGTGCGAAGACGTTCTGTTCACTAGAAGACCGAAGCAACTGCGGAAACACCGCTACTGCAGACCAATAACTCTACATGCACGCCCAATACGTTTCCGCGAGAAAGCCAAATACCTCGGTGTCTGGCTGGACCGGAAATTACTCTGGGGGTACCACATACAACACATGACCAACCGAGCTAGCGCGAGGCTCAAACAGCTCTATCCTATGCTCAACAGGCGTAGCACACTGAACAGAAGGGTGTCGAGGTCCATGTACATGACACTTATCCGACCCCTGATGACGTACGCAGCTCCTGTCTGGGGATACGCTGCGCCTACACGCCTGCGCCGTCTGCAGCTCATACAAAACAAAGTACTCAAAATCATAAGCAATGCTCCACGATACACACGCATCGCGGACCTTTACCGGGAATACCGACTTGAGACCCTCACGGAGGTAATCCACAAACTCACCACAAGACTATACAGAAACTCCAGACATTCGCAGAACCCGTTTATTCTGAATCTGGGGAACTACGACCACAACCATAGATGGAAACATAAAAGACCAAAAGACATACTTGTAAGGACCTAACATCTATGGCCAAGCATACTCAAACATAACGGTACAGGCGAGCCCCTGTTAATCAGACGCCATATCTGGATATCCAGCTGGAATACACTGCCGAATAACTGACACCACGCAGGGAAGCCGTACCGTACACTGCATTCAGACAAGCTCCACACATCCCCTACACAGTGAAATGATCTATGGCCGATCTCCCACTACTGTATAACGATCTTGATTGTTCCAGGAATGTAGCAGCTGCAGCAGCTGGGATACATCGCCATCGCTTGCCACGGTAATGATGCATGATACCTATACTAACAAATCCAACCTTGCATCAACTATCGCAGCTAGTAAGCCACTACTGCTCTAACTACCCATCCCACTGTCGCAGAGGTTTTTCTCCCACGGCGCGAGCCATGGCACTTTTTTCCCTCTGCTCTTCAAATCGCTACCCTCACTCGCGTTTCGTGCACTATCTATCACCTGATGGACCGTGCTAATGCGTAGTCTTACCCAGACGCACGGATAACATCACAGCCCAGCATCCTGTGATCCACTTACTAGATAACTAACATGTTTACGGAGGTGACAGTAGAACGTTTGGTTTGGTCACCACGTTGGTGCGGGCGTGGAGGGGCCCCATCTCTTAGTAGAAGAAGAATGGGTACCTCTGAGGGATCAAATAGTGAAGGCAGCAGAGGATCAAATAGGCAAAAAGACGAGGGCTAGTAGAAACCCTTGGGTAACAGAAGAAATATTGAATTTAATTGATGAAAGGAGAAAATATAAAAATGCAGTAAATGAAGCAGGAAAAAGGAATACAAACGTCTCAAAAATGATATCGACAGGAAGTGCAAAATGGCTAAGCAGGGATGTAGAGTCTTATCTCACTAGGAGTAAGATAGATACAGCCTACAGGAAATTTAAAGAGACCTTTGGAGAAAGGAGAACCACTTGCATGAATATCAAGAGCATTGATGGAAACCCAGTTCTAAGCAAAGAAGGGAAAGCAGGAAGGTGGAAGGAGTATATAGAGGGTCTACACAAGGGCGATGTACTTGACGGCAATATTATAGAGATGAAAGAGGATGTAGATGAAGATGAATGGGAGATATGATACTGCGTGAAGAGTTTGACAGAGCACTGAAAGACCTAAGTCGAAACAAGACCCCCGGAGTAGACAACATTCCATCAGAACTACTAACAGCCTTGGGAGAGCCAGTCCTGACAAAACTATACCATTTGGTGAGCAAGATGTATGAGACAGGCGAAATTCCCTCAGACTTCAAGAAGAATATAATCATTCCAATCCCAAAGAAAGCAGGTGTTGACAGATGTGAAAATTACCGAACTATCAGTTTAATAAGTCACAGCTGCAAAATACTAACGCGAATTCTTTATAGACGAATGGAAAAGCTGATAGAACCCGACCTCGGGGAAGATCAGTTTGGATTCCGCAAAAATGTTGGAACACGTGAGGCAATACTGACCCAACGACTTATCTTAGAAGAAAGATTAAGGAAAGGCAAACCCACATTTCTAGCATTTGTAGACTTAGAGAAAGCGCTTGACAATGTTGATTGGAATACTCTCAAATTCTATAGGTGGCAGGGGTAAAATACAGGGAGCGAAAGGCTATTTACAATTTGTACAGAAAGCATATGGCAGTTATAAGAGTCGAGGGACAGGAAAGGGAAGCAGTGGTTCGGAAGGGAGTGAGACACGGTTGTAACCTATCCCCGATGTTATTCAATCTGTATATTGAAAGAAAAGTTCGGAGTAGGTATTAAAATCCATGGAGAAGAAATAAACACTTTGACGTTCGTCGATGACATTGTCATTCTGTCTGAGACAGCAAAGGACTTGGAAGAGCGGTTGAACGGAATGGACAGTGTCTTGAAAGGAGGGTATAAGATGAACGCGAACAAAAGCAAAACGAGGACATTGGAATGCAGTCGAATTAAGTCGGGTGATACTGAGGGAATTAGATTAGGAAATGAGACACTTAAAGTAGTAAAGGAGTTTTGCTATTTGGGGAGCAATATAACTGATGATGGTCGAAGTAGAGAGGATATAAAATGTAGACTGGCAGTGGCAAGGAAAGCGTTTATGAAGAAGAAAAATTTGTTAACGTCGGGTATAGATTTTAATGTCAGGTAGTCATTTCTGAAACTATTTGTATGGAGTGTAGCCATATATGGAAGTGAAACATGGACGATAGATAGTTTAGACAAGAAGAGAATAGAAGCTTTTCAAACGTGGTGCTACAGAAAAACGCTGAAGATTAGATGGGTAGATCACATAACTAATGAGGAGCTATTGAATAGAACTGGGGAGAAGAGGAGCTTGTGGCACAACTTGGCTAGAATAAGGGATCGGTTGGTAGGACATGTTCTGAGACATCGAGGGATCACCTATTTAGTATTGGAGGGCAGCGTGGAGGGTAAAAATCGTAGTGTCAGACCAAGAGATAAATACACTAAGCAGATTCAGAAGGATGTAGGCTGCAGTAGGTACTGGGAGATGAAGAAGCTTGCACAGGATAGAGTAGCATGGAGAGCTGTATCAAACCAGTCTCAGGACTGAAGACCACAACAACAACAACAACATGATAGAGGGGTGAACGCAGAGGAGGCAGCTGGAAAGATTTGAACACCGTGTGGAGCGAGTGATGTTGGGAAAAATACGCCATAAGACGATATTCTTGTTTCAACAAAGATCGTTCTGGCATGAATGATTTTCTACATTAAGGAAATCTTGACTACTGATGTAAGTGATGGATTACCATTTAACCATCATGCGACATTTGCATTCAACAGGCAAGGTTCAGAAGTCTGGTGTAGGAGTACTGCAAGCAGTAATTCGAAACAACAGAAATCAATGAAGTGTCTATTATTACAGTTTTGCTTGAACGTCATCAGGTCGCTCATTGAGCATTCCTACGCAATACTGTCACTGGTGACAAGTCATGATGCCTGTATCGTTAACTTCCTAAGAAGAAATGAAAGGCTGAACGCTACCAAAAGACGTAAACTCGACCAAAGAGTGGTGTGAACATAATATTTTCCATCTGATTGTTTCAAATGTGTGTTTTGCACTACGAAGCTTTCCCTAAGTGTTTGTTCATCACAGCTGGAATTTGTTGCCAACAACTGAGTCACCTTTCAGTCGCAGTATAAGAAAATCGACCGACTAAACTACATCACGTGTGCTACTGCATGATAACGCACTCTGTTGATTTGAGAAACAAAACTATCCAGGTGCTTGATAGGGAAGTCATCTTTCAGGCACAGGCATTTGTCTCTCTGATCGTATATTTGCAAACTTCTACCTTTCCCGTTCTTGATCGATCAACCGTCAAGGCAGTTCATTTCTAAACGAAAATGATCTTCAAACTACACTGGTTTAATGACACCGTTAGAACCAGTAGGTTTCTACAGGTAAACTACTTTAGCATTGTCAGATTATTTTAGATATTGTGGAAGAATATATTGTTGCTCATTAATTTCTCTTTGATGATTACTGTTGTGTTTCAATAAACTAATGGGAAACGCAATTAAAATATTCACTGTGCTAATACAAATTAAATTCAACTTACTACAGAAACATCATGACGGCAAGTCTATATCAATAAAACATTAAGTGCCTGTAAGGCGATTGTGTCTTTTTTAACACAAATTAGTAGGATATTATCGACTTTTGAATTCGGAAATGTATGTATCTACTTCATGTCCTGTATTATACACAAGTATTATGAAAATGTGGCAGATCATAAATAAAACTACGTATTCACAACAGCAAAAAATTTGTCGGCAGAAAACAAAAGTGGCATTATGAATATTTGTAGTATCATAAGGTTTTCGCTCTGACAGTAAGGGGTACTGAAAGTAGCAAGACGAATTACGCTCTAGCGTTGTCTTACGATTGCCTTATTGAGTTTCTACCTGCCTGGTTGTAGCTCTGCTGCAAAATAATTAAAAACCTGACCTTCAGCGAATCTCGAATGGCAAACGACAGCAGATTGCATCTGGTACGCAAGCACGTTACCTCGGAGCTAACAGAGATGTGCGACATATGTGTCTTAGTTATTGGCCCAGTAGCCTATATGACACATAAATCGCAACATAAGAGACGAGAGTAGTTGTATTTCTCGTGTGGAACGGCGTTCGTGAACTCAAAAGCATTAACTGATATCCTTATATCACATCTCAAAAGAAAATCGCGCACATTACTCAGTTGAAATGACATGATAATATCAAATGAACTTAGCAATATAGTTCTGTGCCATCAAGGAAGTAACTCGTCGGTCACAGAGTTGCCAAACATATTCTGCGTTGTTGCAATGTTTCAGTTATACTACCAGGAAGGATACCAGCTGATGTGTTCTGTGAGTGACCTCGGAAGTGACTATAGCTTCGTCTCAAAGCTGTGGGTAGCACGGGCCGGAATGTCCTCATTATATGTCAATGAGTCTTATTCGCATTTCTCTAACCAGGTTTAGCGGCTAGAGTGTAATTACTTGTAATACATCGATGCACTGAGTGCAAACGAAACGTCATAAATTAATAACTACGACCATTATTTGTGTTTTACTGTCTTTATCAAGCTGATGCCAAATAAAGAGGAGCGACCACAGCACATCAGTATCTCTACTCAGGTAGTCTGCGCAGATTATTTGTGCCACCATTGACGTTACTGTAAGCAGTCTGACAGCACACCACTGACAACCTGTACCATTATCGTCACACAGTGGTTACTCGCAGTGATTACAAGTTGCTGATGTTTGTCAAGAAAAGCGGAAAGAGCCTGATGAATGTGAAATATCATTTGCATCACGCCTAGGACAAAGAGAATCCTAAATAACAGTAAGACGTTATCCAGCGAAGGGAAGAGTCCACGTATTGTCTCGAGTTCTTGCAGTTTGATATTAATGTACTTCCCGATGGTTTCACACTAACGGGTTCTTTTGGCTATAGAAATACTCATATTTGAATTATCAAAGTGAAACTGCTAGAACACTCAATTACCTTAATAACACCTCATTTTGGATTGAGTATGACTCGGGAAACAACGTTAATTTGACGTTTCAGTCCGTCTCTTGACGAGTTACTGAATGAAGTCCGTAGTGCGTTAAAAGTTGTTGCCTGCCTTATGAATTCTGCAAAGTATTGTGGCAGCTGGCAGTCATTGCTGAATACAGACATGTGCAAGTATCTTCACTGCTCTGAAAGGAGGGAAATCCCTCTGTAGAAATACACTTCAGATTTGTCTCCTTTTTTGTGGAGTGCGTGCATCAGTGCACATTTCCAGTCGTCTGGGAGTTCTTCACTCCACCAGATTTTCTGAATGTTCTGTCTGAGTTCCTGTAGTGATCGTTTTCCAATATTTTTCAGTAGTTCTGTGATGATTCCGTCTCTTACTTACGACATTCCGTTCTTGAGTTTTTTGATGTGCTGCTGGATTTCATCTTGTGTCGGTAGATCGGCATCGGGTTTTGTGTATCTTGGGGACCTGTGTGGGAATCGTTGGGCTGGTTTGGGTCAGTCAAGGACATCGGAAAAGTAGTGTGCCAATTCTTCACAGCTTCCTTGGTTGGTTCAAAATGGTTCAAATGGCTCTAAGCACTATGGGACTTAACATCGGAAGACATCAGTCCCCTAGAACTTAGAACTACTTAAACCTAACTAACCTAAGGACAGCACACACATCCATGCCCGAGGTAGGATTCGAACCTGCGACCGTAGCGGTCGCGCGGTTCCGGATTGAAGCGCCTAGAACCGCTCGGCCATACCGGCCGGCTGTTGTAAACATCCAGCACAGAAAGGTACTCACAGCTTTTTACATCAAGACTGGAGGCGCATTATAGCGGAGAAGCGTAAAAGGAATATTATCCAACAAATAACGGCTATGTAGCAGAAGGGCAGCAAAATGCATTACGTGATTGGGTCCACCTAAACACCGTGCTCCATATGCCCGAGCTGTAGACCCTTCCTGTAATGGATATCCTGTTTCCAACCACGGAAGAAGTGTGAAAATTCTAAAAAGTATTCATCTACCTATAATTATTTATATTATTTTTTTATAACATTGTACTTAGGGTTTTATTTTTGTTGTTACTATTACAGTGCTGGTGGAGCTATTCACAGAAACGATCAGTCACATCACACAGTTGCAGTTCAAAAATGTTCAAATGTGTGTGAAATCTTATGGGACTTGACTGCTAAGGTCATCAGTCCCTAAGCTTACACACTACTGAACCTAAAGTATCCTAAGGACAAACACACACACCCATGCCCGAGGGAGGACTCGAACCTCCGCCGGGACCAGCCGCACAGTCCATGACTGCAGCGCCTAAGACCGCTCGGCTAATCCCGCGCGGCTGTTTCAGTTCATACAGAGGGTATGACCACGCTTGTGAAGCTGTGACCTTGTGAAAAAAACTGTTGTCTTTCTTTTTTTTTTTAATTTCATGCACAGCGCTCTCTCGCTGTATTTGTGCCTTACGGCGACGACGAATGTTGTAGAAGACGTCAACCGTAAGTACTTGAAAAGAAAAGTTCACCATTCTCAGAAGGCATTGCTATGCTTTCACTGTTTCTTTCTTTATTTATTTCTTTTTTTCCACAGCGCGACGTGATGATGGTGATGATGATTTGCAGGCAAGTTCTATATGCAGTGCTTAACATGTGATTAAAGCAACTTGCTCTTGTTGTGGTATTCTAGAAACTGTAATGATATTTTCGGGAGTTATGCAATGAAAATGCGCAGACATGCAGGCACTGTGCTCGCTGGAACTGTAGTTCACCTTAAATAATATTCACGATCGCTTCCAACACAATAGAGGCGGATCAGTAAGCAGTCGACAATGACTGAGAAAGCCATGCAGCAGATTCAGGACCGAAAACACAAGGAAACCCGCGTAACAGGTATGTGTGCAACACTAATATGGACAGTACTACACTTTCGAATATGAAACAGTGTTTCGTGTGGTTTTTTTATTTACTGGAATGTATGGAATGTAAAAAAATCATACGAAGAACATTTCAAATGGTTCAAATGGCTCTGAGCACTATGGGACTCAACATCTTAGGTCATAAGTCCCCTAGAACTTAGAACTACTTAAACCTAACTAACCTAAGGACATCACACACACCCATGCCCGAGGCAGGATTCGAACCTGCGACCGTAGCAGTCCCGCGGTTCCGGACTGCAGCGCCAGAACCGCTAGACCACCGCGGCCGGCACGAAGAACAGAATTTTTTTTTAATGTGAATCTCAATCTGCAAATGTGTTCATCATAGTTCATGCCAGCCTGCTCAGCCATCATCTCTGAAGGCTACGTATCTGTTTCATTTCATGATTTATTACGTTTTTTTATATCTTCGCTTTTTCTTGAATAAACATAATTCATCATCACTCACTGTCATCTACATCAGTGGCAGACGTAAGAGTAGAACTCTTGTTTTTAAATTATTCATTTGTCTTTTATTTTATATTTCTATGTATTTTATTAATTCGCAATTCAAAGCAATGCATTCAGCAGTAACCGTTAGGTAGGGTCACAAGCAGTGTGGGAGCCACAAAGTGTTATACAAGCGCCATGTGATATGAGTCTGAGGCGAGCATTATTGTCTGTCGATACAGGTGGCTAATACATTGATGATCCCCCCGAGAAAATCAAGCTCAGTGTTGTTGTGAATGTGTATGCACTAACAGTGTCGGTCATTTTTGTGTCTGTGGATTATAGCTCAGTCAGTACAATACGAGATTTATATACAGCTCAGCAGTAGCGCTGTTAACATGACAAACACATATGACGTACGCTGATCACACACATATTTACGAATAGAAAAAAAGAAACACACGAGTAACAGTAACTTTTTATTGTTCTTCTTCTTTTCTGCATCCTACACAATGCATTCAAATGGGTGGCAGTCCATCAGTTTGCCATCGCCCATTCACATCATAGTGTTTAAAGATGGCATCATATTTAGAAATTAGAACGTCATTTTTAGGCACTTCACGTAGCAAATGCAATACATGAGAGATATCAGTCATGGTATAAGTTGCGTTGGAGATAGGAAACCGCTGTTTTTTTGCAAGGTTTTCCGTCGGAACTGCTGGACCAGAACACGCATGCTTTCCACGACGTACTAGTTCCTCGGCAACAAACGCAGTCATTGTCCACAGGATGTCTTCCGATCTGTCAGACCTGGTCATATTCAACTACTCAAAGCTACAGCTGCAGTCGGAACTATCACAGCTCACCGAGCCACGGGCAAACCCCACAAGAGCACTGCTTTTCTCTACACAATGTCACAGCGAGTGGATCTGAAGCCGTTAATGTGGATCTGTCAACGGATCGTAACTTTGACGTAGGCAACTGAAGTGCAAAATGCACAACGCTTTGGTGGTTTAGTTCACTATTCGTGGTACGAGTGGGACTATATTCGTGTTGTCATGGAATATGCAGAGAGGAAGATGCTGGACAGGTATGACGCATCTCATACACCAAATGTCCAAATGTGTGTGGATTTCTAAGGGACCAAACTGCTGAAGTCATCGGTCCCTATGCTTATACATAACTTAAACCACCTTGAACTAACTTATGCTAAGAATAACACACACACCCATGCCCAAGGGAAGACTCGAACCTTCGGCCGGAGGGGCCGCGCAATCCATGAAATGGCGCCTTAAACCACGCGGCTATCTCATACTCCGATTGACATTCACATATTGCTACTCACTGGCGAACCTGTGTACCAGCAGTAGCAATCTGACGTCACAAGTTGAGTTCTGAGTTATCAATAGAAAGATGCACACTTCCGGTTTATGAAAGTACTTTCCTTAAACATTCATCATGTGTAGTTCAACACTGCTGCTAATGAGGAGGTAACATGAACGCTGTCTGGACTCCGTCTTTATTGGCGTCTGCACTATAAAAAATACACCACCACAGGGGGGGGGGGGCGATTAATATAGAGTACAGGAACCATGTAGTGGACACTTTTTTTCAGCATTTAAGCTTTACAGCTAAAATTTAACTTTATATTTCTCTCTGTTTTTTCTAAATGTGGGTCATGCCCATTCGTCTCGTATAGGGTGCCTAAAGGATGCTGCGTTCTTGGAATACTACACAACAATTCAAGCCAATCACATTAATAGCTTGTGTTACACTAAAGAAGACAGACAATACTCAAAGTCCTTTTGTACCATCACAAATTGTTCCGAGCCAATGTTTGTTTTAGGATAGCTTGCTGTATGTAGCTTTGGGGGCTGACATCTAGCGGACTACCGGGGAGACACACGTGCATCTGTCACCGCCTGCGGTGGGAAAGTTATTCAATGTGTCTTACTGAATGCATACATTCACCATCTATAAGAATCTAAAAAAAAGGACATTACTTTTTGTTTAATTGTTTTCAAAATTTGTATACTGCACTTTGTTATTAATAGAAAGGTGGTGTGAAAATCTGAGCTTTCTAGCGGGCATATTTTCGGAAATATAAAAATTTACTGTAAAATAAGAAAAACTACACTTAAGAAAGGAAATTAACCTGGGAACATTTATGACTTATTTTTGGTCGTCAATTGAAATACTCACCTGAAGTATTAGGGTATAGAATTATTTACCTGAAATTTAATTTAAAAAATTTCAAATACCTTACAATTTTGGTAGTATGAAATCTAGAATAACTTCAGAAAGAACTAACCAAATCAGTATTTATTTTATTATGTGTTATGTGAGCCTGTGAATAAATGAGAGTGTGCATGTGGGACATTCGTCAAATTTCAATTTTGTGTTCCATACCGTCTCAAGTAACCCGCAAGAGTGACACACGCCTGTCATGGGAAAATGACCCTAGGTGATTTATCCACTTTGCTCATGACGTATGTCTAGGTGTGATAGCTGTTGTAACAGAGCAGCCAGAAAGTCAGCTGGAGAAAAATCTGTATCTAAAGAATATTTCCAGAATTATTGTCTTTTCGTTTTCGTTTATTAAACATTTCTATAATATTTGTATGTCAGATTGACGCAAATGCATCTGTGTTTAAGGACTGGTGCAGACCTGTTTTGGCGCGAGTATGGTTATGACCGAGTATTCTGATTCGCCGTCAGTATAGTCAGCCAGTCAGAATTGAGACGGTTCCCGATCATACCTGATAGTTATACTGGGAGTGGGGCTGGAAGAAGGATGTCACTCGCTAGCTTTGAACGCGGACGGTCATGTCACTAGTGCCAGTAAAAATAATGTGTAAGATGAAGACTTACTTAGTGTCTGAGTTATTGGTGAGCTAAGTCGATAGGAGTTGTTGTTGAGGACAGCTTGGCGAAATTTCAGAGGTTTTGACTAAATCTGTTGGACAGATATTCACGTGTGAAATATTGGCCTCCATAGTATCTGCGTGGCATGTTTCAGTATTCAGCTACTGAGCATTTTTGGCAAGCAGTTTCTGTTTTAGAAATCCAAAAGAAGGACCAAATGTAATAACTTATATTAGTGGTGAAATTAATGACTGTGATATTGTTGTTTAATTTGGGTCGGGCTTGGACAGATTTGTGGCTGCTGTGCGTGTGAAATGTGTGTATGAATCGTGAACTGTAAGGAAATAGCCAATAGTTTAAATGCGGACTGAATAGTACCTTATCTTTGGTTATCAAGGACAAAATAAACATTACTGTGTGGAAATTTCGGACATTAATTTCCAGCAGCCAATCTTTTTCTTACTACCTGAAAAAATTGGATGACAGTATTTCTACAGAACTTTCTTTCATAACTAGAGTTGTGCAGCCTCAGTAATTGTAGATATTAGGTCGTATTTTTTATCAACGCTGCTTTTACATCATCTTGTAAGTATCTACACTGCCGAGTGAAGGGACATTGAGCAGACGCCGTTCTTAGGTAGGTGAATTTTAATTTTCAGCCGGCACTGTGACAACGACGAACAGACACGAGAAATTAAACCCCTGCCCAATGCACTTTGCTGTATACAAGTTCGATGTAAGCAATTGGTATGGATCACAAGTCACTCCTATCGTAGTGCTCTCCTAGCGTCCGTCTTATAACTGTGCTGGTCTGCGAGTACCTGTCTAGTAGGCCTACTGTGCCGGGTCTACTAACTATGCAGCCGAGGCTGGCAGGAGCAGCGCTTGTATTCTCATCCGCTAGAGGGCGCTCCTGTCGTGGTGCGGTCCTTGTCAGCGGCTTCGACCATAAATATAATAGACTGGCCCTGACGTCATTTTCGTGGCTCCAACATCTCTGGGCTGAAGTCACGTGAATGGTGGCAAAACATATTTGTTTCGTGTTGCGCTTATGGCTGTACTCAGCGTTTTGTCGGGGAAAATGGCTTTACATTTCACGTGTGAGTGTTTCTATGATAGTGCAGATGCGTTTATTGAAATCTGCTGAAGTGACTTTTATATGTTTTTTACACTTGAAATAGAGTCTCGCGTAAATTAAAGTGTTGAAAGTGATGCCAGTAAAGTCAGACACATATTACATTTTGGAAAGTATCTGTGATGATTCGGTTACAGAAGTAAGTAGAATTGTTTCTCGTTCCTACTCATAGGTTCGCTAAGGATGAAAACCGAAGGCAGCTTTGGATACAGGCCCTGAAACGGAAAAACTTTAAGCCATCTGCATATACGCGCCTTTGCTCGAAGCACTTCGCGGAGAAGTGTTTCGATAGGTTACTTATTATTTACAATGTATATTTATAATTTACATTTACAGTGTCTGTCATTTTTAAACCTAGGCTCCAAAACTATTTTCTGAAACTCCAAAGTCTCACCTTTCATCTAAAATATCATTTTTTTAAACTGATACTTTAAACTTTTGTAAAAATAGTGGGAACTGAACCTTTGAAGCACACCTAAAATTGATACTCTATAATGGACCTGCTCCTAAAGTCGACAATTTTCGCACCTATAGTTGACATAATTCCCATATCCCATTTTCTTTTATAAGTGACTAGAGCTCAAAACGCGGCGAATCCAATGTTTAAAGTTTTGACACGAGCCCACTCTTGCTGTTTAAAAGAATTTTAACGCCATTTTACTTCAATTGATAGTTTATAGTAATTTCGTCCCGCTGCCCACCAGAGTGGCGTTCGATGTATTTGTTAGATGTTATAAATGGTACTGTGAACAAATGCAGGTCAAATGTAGTTCTGCCATAATTTTTCGCAAATAAAAAAGGAATTTTTGTTGGAAGCGTTTGGCGGTCAATTGAAAAATGTGGGGAAAATACGATACAAACATAGGATGGCAGACCGCTGATTTGAAATCCCGCCACGTTTTGCCAACAGTCACGTGGTTTATGTTGGAGCCACACCAGCCCTATAGCTTCTGCACAGCAAGGCCAGTCTACTAGTATCTATGGTCGAAGGTCAGCGGGCTATTGGCTGACGTCGTCTCACGGCCTTCTTAGCTCTTGCGATCTTCGTCTTCGTGCCGGCACTTGTCAATACGCTGGAACAATAAAAATGGCAAGTAAAGTGCAATAAAGGACTTTTGTAGCGAAGTTCACAATGTAAAATATCCAATTCAGTACACCAACAAACTTTACGATGCGTTATTGGAAAATTCACTTGCTTCGTATTCTTCTGCCCCCCTCCTATACTTTCGTTTGTAAGCGTAGTTTCCGATGTTTCTATAATCCCACGTTGTGTTTCAACATGCTACTGCATAGTAAATTGGTTTTGAGAAAGTGGTGATCAACTCCAAACATACAACAACATCTGTGGTATGAACGAAGGGTGTCTTGCCCGTAGCTACATAATTTCGGCTACTTTTCAAAGTCACCCAACTACCCAACTCTCCTACCAGAAATATGCGGGTATGCACGTAGAACATTGCAAATAGGATTTTTGGTGGGTTAGGATGCTATCAGTTTCCGTCACAATAGAATCTTATAGTTGGAAACAGAATGGATCGTGCGTACGACTCTGTACAATACTGTTTTAAGTGTATTAGACTCCAAAAAACAGTGTTTACCACTACACCCCGTATCACTTCCATCTATGTCTACAGGGATACTTTGCAAATCAAATTTAAGTGCCTGTGTAGAACCAATTATCAAATAACTTACGGAACAGCTGTCTGCGGACGCAGCTCACCAGAATGCTGTCATCTCGGTTCTTTAGTGCCTGAAGTCCGCAGCTCGTGGTTTTGCGGTAGCGTTCTCGCTTCCCGCGCACCGGGTCCCGGGCTCGATTCCCGGCGGGGTCAGGGATTTTCTGTGCCTCGAGATGACTGGGTGTTGTGCGTCTTTCATCATCATTGACTCGCAAGTCACCGAAGTGGCGTCAGCTAAAAAGGACTTGCAATACGGCGGCCGAACAACCCCGCATGGGGTCTCCCGGCCAACAATGCCATACGATTATTTCATTTTTCAGTGCCTAAAAGGAGGCCGACCGATCTGTCTTCTGTCATAGCGGAAAGTGCCAACATCTATTCCTTCTAAGTGCTAAACGTGCCTCAGTCATTAGGAAGCAAGACGAAACCACCGATGAACCCTTTGGTTTGTGGTTATTATTGGAGAAACTGGGCAATATTGTTACTTACACTGGCAACTTGAATTACACCGAAAATGGTATGTTTCTTAGCGACAAGAATGTAAATCTGCTTACACCCATTATAGAACCGTTTTGCGATAACGTCGTGTTAGAGAAAGTCTGTGATCAAGTGGACAGTCAGGAGCGATTAGAAAAGGGGCGGTCAGTAATGTTGAAGAAGGAGATGTGTGGGTCATTTAAGTATTATCTATGCAGAATATTATTCAACTGGCCAGCCGGAGTGGCCGAGCGCTTCTAGGCGCTACAGTCTGGAACCGCGCGACCGCTCCGGTCGCAGGTTCGAATCCTGCCTCGGACATGGATGTGTGAGATGTCCTTAGGTTAGTTAGGTTTAAGCAGTTCTAAGTTCTATGGGACTGATGACCTAAGCAGTAAGTCCCATAGTGCTCCGAGCCATTTCAAATGGCTCTGAGCACTATGGGACTCAACTGCTGTGGTCATAAGTCCCCTAGAACTTAGAACTACTTAAACCTAACTAACCTAAGGACAGCACACAACACCCAGCCATCACGAGGCAGAGAAAATCCCTGACCCCGCCGGGAATCGAACCCGGGAACCCGGGCGTGGGAAGCGAGAACGCTACCGCACGACCACGAGATGCGGGCGAGCCATTTCAGCTATTTATTATTCAACTTCGTCACTGAAAGTCATGGTGTCAAGGCAAAGCTACCGTTTCTCATATATGGGAATGGCAGTGTAATAGCAAGAGGAATATTTGAAGAAATCGGCAAGGATGCACTGGAAATCATTTCGAAGATATATAAAAAATCCTGTTACTATACCTTAGAAAGTAGAATATGTCGACATTAATATGGACGTTCTAATGGAAGAGCTGCCTGGAATACTGAACAGATTCGTGTAAATGACCATCACCTTTTGGATTCGGACATAACGCAAGATTTAGCTGCGATGTTTAATAAAATCGACATATGTGACTACATAATATCAATCCATGGCTTCTGCATTGAATGAAATTGCCAGGGAGGCACCAAAGTGATTGTGGACAACGATAAGACAGTTTGGATCTACCATGTAACGTGGCTGAGCTCAAATAACAGAGTAAAGATATGTAACACATTTGTATGTCAAATCACAAGCCTGTGAGGGAACAAAAGGGTTGGTAACCATCTTACATATTTGATACAGTGTCCATACGAGAAACATTTATGTCTTCCTTGGCTAAAGAACATGATATTACCAGGCTGGAGGTTACGATATACAAACAAATAATGGATCATGTGTTTGACCCTGTGGAAGATTGTTTAAGTGTATTGAATACACTAACAGGATTTACAGTGTGCTCCGCTCTACTTTCTCCCAATTGCTTCCTTATAGTGTCATTTAACGTATCACTTATGGAACATCTGCAGTTTATCTTAAATGGATATGACTGTATGTAGGCCTCTGGCATCACATCATTTGCACGGATGATTCTTTGTAGTTTATTTTGTGTGCTGTAATGATTTCTTATACGTAAACGTGACAGTCTGCATAAAATGTAAGAAAGGTAATGTCCGGTACTATGTCGTATATACAGGGTGTTACAAGAAGGTACGGCCAAACTTTCAGGAAACATTCCTCACACACAAATAAAAAACAGATGTTATGTGTACATGTGTCCAGAAACGCTTAATTTCCATGTTAGAGCTCATTTTAGTTTCGTCAGTATGTACTGTACTTCCTCGATTCACAGCCAGTTGGCCCAATTGAAGGAAGGTAATGTTGACTTTGGTGCTTGTGTTGACATGCGACTGATTGGTTTACAGTACTAGCATCAAGCACAGCAGTACGTAGCATCAACAGGTTGGTGTTCATCACGAACGTGGTTTTGCAGTCGCTGCAATGTTTACAAATGCGAAGTTGGCAGATGCCCATTTGATGTATGGATTAGCACGGGACAATACCCGTGGCGCGGTACGTTTGTATCGAGACAGATTTCCAGAACGAAGGTGTCCCGACAGGAAGACGTTCGAAGCAATTGATCGGCGTCTTAGGGAGCACGGAACATTCCAGCCTATGACTCGCGACTGGGGAATACCTAGAACGACGAGGACACCTGCAATGGACGAGGCAATTCTTCGTGCTGTTGACGATAACCCTAATGTCAGCGTCAGAGAAGTTGCTGCTGTACAAGGTAACGTTGACCACGTCACTGTATGGAGAGTGCTACGGGAGAACCAGTTGTTTCCGTACCATGTACAGCGTTTGCAGGCACTATCAGCAGCTGATTGGCCTCCACGGGTACACTTCTGCGAATGGTTCATCCAACAATGTGTCAATCCTCATTTCAGTGCAAATGTTCTCTTTACGGTGAGGCTTCATTCCAACGTGATCAAATTGTAAATTTTCACAATCAAAATGTGTGGGCTGACGAGAATCCGCACGCAATTGTGCAATCACGTCATCAACACAGATTTTCTGTGAACGTTTGGACAGGCATTGTTGGTGATGTCTTGATTGGGTCCCATGTTCTTCCACCTACGCTCAATGGAGCACGTTATCATGATTTTATACGGGATACTCTACCTGTGCTGCTAGAACATGTGCCTTTACAAGTACGACACAACATGTGGTTCATGCATGATGGAGCTCCTGCACATTTCAGTCGAAGCGTTGGGGCTTAAACCTCATCATTACGAACCTAACTTTTGACGAGTTTAAAAATTTGTTTCTGGCTGAATACTGGTCAGAGCAAAAACAGCAAAGTGCCTGGCACGAATTTGTCGTATCGAGGCCTTTCGATGCGAATTCTCGCGGTTCGATGAGAGAGTTTTGTGAGGGCTGGATTCGCAAGTTGGAATATTTGCGTGATCGCCGCACGGAATCCGAAATAGTCTGGGAACTCTACAAAAAGCTTCCAGATGATACAAAACGCTACGTAGGAAGCAATTACAGGACAATAAATGATTTC
The DNA here is from genome assembly GCF_023864275.1 of Schistocerca cancellata. Lineage (NCBI taxonomy): Eukaryota > Metazoa > Arthropoda > Insecta > Orthoptera > Acrididae > Schistocerca > Schistocerca cancellata. Next base: position 913,132,564 of record NC_064629.1, read on the forward strand.
CTGGAAAGAGTTGAGGACGAGGACAATTGGCGCAATAATCGCGACAGTGGTAGCGGCCGTGGTAACAACAATGGGTACCACAGCAACCACAACAACGATAACCATGGGAATAATGCATACTGCAACTTTGGCAGCAATAACAATAGTGGTTCGGACCGTAATGACAATCGGTACAGTGCAAATAATAACAGGAATGACGGAAACCAGTATCATACTAGCGTGATACGGGCTTCGCAGAATAGTAATAACGCCAGAGGGTGTGATCAGCCGCCTCAGCAGCATCCGGGGAGCGTATCTGCTGGGACGAGACAGGGAAACCATTAGCCGCGCCGGTGAGGGGCCGACAGGGCGTGGAGAAATTTTGGAGGCCCAATAACAAGAGAAAACCCAGGTGTCGCCGTTATGAAAATTCCGTATGGAATAATCAACGGCGGGAGAGTGTGCCAATGTTACGAGAAAGGAGTGCGCCCACAAGTAGTAGATCAGCTGTATACACGGCAGTAGAAAATACATTCACTGTCAGTGAGAACAATTTAAGTAGTGTTCCGGAAATCGATCATAAAGTGGCAGCTGTAATACCCACAGCGGAACTGGAGATTGAGTTTAATAATGATTCACAAGTGTTGAGAGAAGATCAGATGTCGGATAAAACGTCCGTCATCGAGCGAGGGGATGCAGAGAGGGATGAGGTCTGGTTAAGGCAGTTCGGTCGCTTATACGACGAACTAAGAGATTATAGGGGCCTGTATGGGAGAAGTGTTTATGGGGAGCGCGTGCAGGATTTTCCGCGTCTCGTCCCGCAGGAAGATAGTGTTTGTGAAATGATAGAAAGTTCTGGCCCTAACCGGCAGACTTTACCAGAAATAGTTGATGTTAATGGGGAGCACGAGCAAGATTCCTCGTGTTTCGTCCCGCAAGAGTTGGGTGTTGAAGTAGTAACGGAAAGTTCTGGCCCTAACCGGCAGACTTTACCGAAAGTTATAGTGGTAGAAGTAGCCGACCCATCCGACGCAAACCTCCAGTTTAAACATTGCGAGAGTATTAAGGAGAAAGATTGCGAAAATTTTAGTGATAGCCGGACACGATTGGTAGAAAAGCACATAGATTACAGCGTGTATGAGGTTAGAGCTGACATTATACGGTCAGACGATAGCAGTGTGGGTTGCGCAGATCTAGCGGAAGTAATTGCAGAAACTACTGGGCACATTCCTCCAGGTAGATTGGCGGATGAGATCAATCTGGCCAAAGAGGAATCAACGAAGGTGACAATTAGTGAATTGATAGCAAAGCAACTCTCACTAGTTGACGAGTTACAGGAAAAGGTTTCGGTATTGGAGGCGAAGCTACAGACTAAGCCTCACGGCGAACGTGTTGCAATTAAAACTGTATGTGAACAGAGGCTGAAAAAGCCGCCAGATAAGCCGGATTTAGGATCAAAGCCGGATGGTTTTTTCTGGAATGACCTGGATATAGACGAGGATTTACTGTGGGAAAATAAAGAAACAGTCGAGGACAAGTGTAGACAGATAGTAGTGTCTGCTAATATGCACGACCTACAACTAAACGTGTTGATTGACACCGGTGCAGAATTGAGTGCTGTATCTGGGAAAATATTTGAGTTACTGAAAGACAGACCTGGCATCGTAGTTATGCCAGTAACAGGAGTGAAAATTATCGGTGCTACTGGGAAGGTCAGTAAACCGGTCACAAAACAGATTTTTGTCAACTTCGAGATATGTGGGGCACGATTTGAACAAGAGTTTGTCGTCGTGCCAGACTTGACTACGGAAGTAATTATCGGGTTAGATTGGCTATTAAAGTACCGTGCAGTGATTAATTGTGAAAGCAAAACTTTGACATGTACGTCACAAGATAAAGTAATAGTAGTTAGTTTTGACGAGGCAGGAGACGGTGTGCATAGGCAATACCAGCCTATATACATTGTTAACTGGCCGGATGACGTTGACGTAGGAATGAATTTGAACTGCCATAACGTGAGGAAATACTGTTGGATGACAGAAGTAAAAGTTTAGTGGAAGAGATAATCAAATTCCCTCCACGCATTGACATTAGTATTGTTGTGAAAAAAGATCGTTTGCGAGAAGTAATGAAGCTAAAAGCCGATGCTCGTATACGTCGTCATGACGCTAAAGCGCGTTTTGCTCAGTTTGCTATCGGAGACTTAGTACTTGTAAAAGCTCATGAGAAATCGAGCGAGATAGACCATGAAATCTCTAAATTTAAGTTTGTTTATAATGGACCATATAAAGTCATTGGTATACCTCACACAAATGCTTATTGCTTAGAGTATCCAAGCTCTGGAAAACTATTAGGTATACGGAATATTGTAGACCTGAAATTGTACCAACCAAGGATTGATTAATACCACAGAAAGGGTCATTTGTACAGTATGTAAATATAGAGTGTAAGATTTAAGGATGTGCCATCTTACGATGCTTTTGCCTGGCCTAGCGGTCATTAAAGAAGTTGTAATTAATAAGTAATTAATGTTGATTAAATGATTTAAGATTAACTGATTAGTAATCATCTGAAAAATCCAAGCTGCTAGTTTAAGTTTTCAGCTGAGTCACAGTAGATTAAGGAATGTAAATATGCTTCTGTAATTAGCTGTCAGATTTCATGAATGTGTGTTTTATTAGTCATTGCCGATGTGCTTAGACGCTGTTTTAAGTTTCAGGCTAGTACATGCGTGTGATGATGGACAGTGTCGAGTTATCCACTGTGATAATGTTAATAGACTCCTTGAGATTACTCGGGAGTGAGTTTTACCGAAAGAATTCAGTGAAACGGACGTTCTGGAAATGCCGTTACAAGGGCGAGAGAGATCAAGCGTGGCGCACAGGGGGGCGCAACAATACTGGTGGGGCGGAACCGCTGTCGGCTCTTGTGTCGCTGTCGGCTCTTGTGCTGCTGTCGGCATTCTTTGTACTTGCGAGTACGGAAGGCGGAGTTGTTTTTCTTCCCGGACAGCTGATGTGAAAGAATTCTGTTGTCAATATTTATGTTTTTGTCGATCTGCTGTAATTTATTTTCTTGTTTAGCGTTAATTGGACATGACGAGAAAATTAATTATGAAAAGGTTACATAACAATGTGTATTCTATGTAATTAATCATTAGTTTGCGTATTTTGATATACCTGTTTTTTATGACCATGTACTCTGATTAATTTTGCAAATAGTATTCCATTTCTTATAGTGTTACGAATTTTAATGATTTTGGAATAGCTAAACCATTTCTATGAATTTTGATATGTTGTCAACCTGTTTTATTTTGTGCAAGATGGCAGAGTGGAATAAGATTAGGAGTGCCTCCACTCAATTATTATTGTCCAAAAATTGGTTTATGGTTAATTAGACGAATGCTACATTTTTTTTGATGTTTTGAGCATATGCATTTCCGCTGTTTCTTTTTTGGGTCATTTTCTGAGTCTGTTTACGTTACGCGAACATCCTCAGACAATGTGGGGCACGTGTAATGCCGGAAATGCATATCCTCCTATTTCCATCTATTGTACTATTATTTTTTTTCCTTGCTTTGTTACCTCAAGATATGACATTTCTGTCTCTTTGTATATTGTAATTGTTTTACTGTTTGTATATATAGATTTATACATTTATGTCGATGTATAATTGGTTTGTTTCGTAAATATTATTTGTATTTTTACGCTGGGTCTTGCCTAGGGAAAACTATGCTATCGAACGATTACATCGATAGGTCGTGTGAAGAATCAAAGTGTGTAGGATCTTTGGTGGTGTTAACTCTGCCGCGTGGAGCGCGGGCTGAGCAGAGGGAGTCTGGCTGGAGTAGCGAGTGGAGCAGGTGTGTTGTGTGAAGCTCCCGCGAGTTGCCGCGCTTTCGGGGTTTGGCAGCATGTAATTGCACTCGACTTGCGATGATAGTTTCTGACATGGTGTCGCGGACGGGAAGCATTAGCTGGCGCACATCAAGAGCCCGTTTCGTCTAGTGACCGTGTCGAGAAGAAGGCGCGCCAACATCCAGCTTCTGCAACAGCGACGGCCGACAATGAGTGACTGTCGCCACCTCCTCGATCGACAGCTTCAAACCTTCAATCAACCAACAAGGAAGACTGGGCGCACGTAAAGTTCTAGAACTGTATGGCAGACCTCAGCACTTCCAACTGTTCAAATCACAAAATTACAGCAACGTAGCATGAACCTTTGTTGCTCATTGTCCCAATTGCATTACCAAGCAGGGTCCCTTCCTTTTCCGGAATGAACCAGAGTGTCATTGAAATTCAAACGCCAGCATTAAAGTAATATAGCTAACTCGTTTTCACTGCTTTAATTTCAAAATTCGGTTAAAGTATTTATAGCTGGCTACACTATTTAGATTACACAAGCACAAATTAAGAGTGCGAGTTTTGTTACCATATTTTAGCTTACCTGTGACTGCAGCTCAGCTTGGTACGTACTAAATTTTACTATTGTTAATTGTTCGGAATCATTTAATTTAAGTTCAAAGTTAAATCTCTTGTTTCTAAATTGCGTAGATTCAAGTAGTTTTTGAAATGATTGTTGAGGCAGTCCAAGACTAACCATATTTTACTGAATTTCGATGTGCTTCAGAAAGAAAGCTCACTATTAACTTCAGTCACTAAATTAACTTTCGATTTTCCTGTTTTATTAATTCTTTTGCTAAATTAAGTCAGAGTGTAGCGAAATTTATTACTTCTGACAAACTTTCAGTTTTCACACTACACGTGTCAACCTTCAGTTGCCACGCTTCTAGTGCTAATTATATGTGTAATAACCTTTCTTTTTCAGTTACTATAGTAATTGTCCTTAGGACTGGCGACCGTAATTTCCCCCAAATCTCAAATACCTAATTACCGCTAGTTAATTGTTAATGTAACGGCTGCACATTTACTTTCTTTATTAACTTTACCCCTTTTCAAAATTAATTTGCACCAGTTTCATTAGCACATTTCCTTTCATTTAGATGTAACCCTTTCCTCCCTCTTTACCGACAGGTTAACTTCGGTGACGATTGCTTTACCAAAACTCCCATTAGGTACACGCGGTTTCACTTTTCACTGTCATTAAGGTCGATAAGTGAGGGGGAGGTTACAGTCTCCTTTATAGATGAACCACTCTCCCCTAAAATTCTCCCAATACACTGAAGTCGACCATATGCCCCCCCTATCACACTTCGTTCCATTTCATATAGTTTTGCATCGTTTTGCCCAGATATTTAAAAGACTTACATTTTTCCACATCTAGACCTAGCAGCCATTCATCATACCAACTGGAAATTTTATCTAAGTCGTCTTATATCTTCCTACAGTCTCTCTACTTCGACCCTTACCGTATACCACAGCATAATCAACAAGTAACCGCAGATTGCTGCCCAGCCCTTCTACCAAATCATTTATGTATATGGAGGACAATATCGGTCGTATCACACTTCCCTGGGGCACTCCTGAAGACATCCCTGTCTCTGATGAATACTCGCCGTCGAGGAAAACATACTGGGTTCTGTTACTTAAGAAGTCTTCGACCCACTCACATCTCCGTGAACTTATTCCATAAGCTCGTACCTTCGGTAACAGCTGGCAGTGGGGCACCATGTCAAATGCTTTCCGGAAATGTAGAAATAAGAAATCTGTCTGTTGCCCTTCATCCATAGTTTGCAGTACGTGAGAAAAGGAGAAGCTGTGTTTCACAAGATCGATGCTGTCTAAAACCATGCTTATTCGTGGACATAAGCTTCACAGTCTCATGAAAGTTTAATATGTTCGAACTGAGAATATGTTCAAGGATTCTGCAGCAAATGTAAGTAAGGGATATTGGTCTGTAATTTTCGGGTCCGTTCTTTTACCATTTTTTTATACTGGAATCACCTGCACATTTTTCCTGTCACTTTGGACTTTGTGGAGAGCGAGAGATTCAATATGAATGCGGGATGGGTAAGGGGAAAATGCCGTACAGTACTCTTTGTAGAACCGAAATGAGATTCCAAACGGTCCTTGTGACTTTTTTTTTCAACTCCTCCAGTTGTTTCTCTACGCCTGGGATGTTTAATACTATGTCGATCATACGGGAGTTTATTCATAGGTCAAAAGACGGTGTGTTTGCACCATTCTACCGTCTGAACGATTTCTTCAATGTGAAATTTAAAACTGCGGCTTTTATTTTGCTATCTTCACCTGCCACAACAGACTGGTCAACAAGGAACTGAATGAAAGCCTTAGACCAGCTTAGTGATTTTACATAGTGTAACACCATAATCGATAGTGAGTAGTTTAGACAGTGTAATATATTATGTGAAGTATAAAGTATTTAGTCTTCACTGCTTCATGTCTTTGCATTACTGTTAGGAAGTGGAGTTAAGCAAAATATGTGTTGTAGAATTATAACTGTGTACTTAAACAATGGAATTTTATAAAAATATGTTCGTTTATGTATGAGAAATTGCAATGTAAAAACTGGTTCATACTTACGGACTTTCTATTATACAATGTAAAAGACACAGTGAAACCCTCCGCTACGGAAATGGTGTGGCGCGAGCTATAAAGGTGGAATTGGTGCTCAGACTGAGCGGGAAGTGAGAGAGAACAGAAGGTAGTCAGTAGCCAGCAGCCGACCAGTCAACAGCGCAGATGCCGAGCGAGGCATCCAGTATCAGATTTGACATGAAATGGCCTCGGGTGTAATTGTGGCTGTAAAATGTTGCTCTGGCATTGGAAATGGCTCTAAAAATGATAGCCATGTCGCCAAGAAGAACTAAATAGAGCATATTACTGCCAAAGGAGAGACCAGGTAGCCGAGACGAGCTCGCCATCACTATTTCGCCACTACTTCATTAGATTCGAGGGATTAGAACCGTATAACAGTATGAACCAGAGTGTTTGTGTGAATTTGAAATAATAATTGAAATATTGCTGAACCTTGTGTTCGAACCATGAATTTACTCCTTTCATGGTATCTAAGAAGGTCCTCTCCTCAAAATTACTAAACACCGAGTATCCTGCGTGTGAAAACCGATAATAATCTGTGTTATTTGCTTATGAGTAATTTCTGAATGAAAAATATGTAAATCTGGATAGGCAGAATCATGGTTTCTTTGAAATCAAGGGAGCCACTCACAGATGAATTTATAAAACATATCTCCAATATGTTTTGGTTTGCTTCTATATGACAAATATCAGTTCAAAATGGCTCGGAGCACTATTGGACTTAACATCTGAGGTCATCAGTCCCTTAGAACTACTTAAACGTAACTAATCTAAGGACATCACACATATCCATGCCCGAGGCAGGATTCGAACCTGCGACCGTAACAGTCACGCGGTTCTGGTCTGAAGCGCCTAGAACCGCTCGGTCATCGCGGCCGGCGACAAATATCAGTGTTTTAATGTTCAGTGGTATAAAAGTTGTCAGTGAAAATCACTTGCTTCCCAAGTGATGTTACAAAACATTTCATTTTGATGCTGTTTGAAGTTGAACTTTTACTTGAAGTCAGTTCTGGAGTTGTAGAGAGTACTGTCAATGCGAATAATGTTAAAACTTTGCAAGATAACGGATCTTAAGTGGTGCAGTAATTCAGCTTATTTCATAATTCTAAATATTTCTGAAAAGTGTGTATAGTTTGCTTATATAAAGAAGGGATGGTTTGTGGGACCCCATTTCATTCTTTTATATCAGGAAGAAACCCAACTGAATAGTTGTTTTCTAGCTAAAGAAACTAGAAGTGATTATTTAAAAGAGTATATATAAAAGGTATGTGTACAGTGTTATATTATTGCATTTGTGATGTGTACGTATGCGTAAGTCAAACTTTAATTCTTACCAGATGCCACTTAGTCTTGTGTATGCCCTAGGGAACAATTCATGTGCCAAATTAGTGGAAGGTAGATGTGAAGATTGTGGTTAACAGGGATAAAGTCTCTTTTCCATTTCTGTGATTGCTTAACTATGGTGTTGATAAGTACTGCTACCCACGGTGTAGTTCGTCTGGTTATTGTAGGTGTTCATTGCACTTGATTAAGAAAGGATTTATGGAAGTTACTTTTGCAAGAGTAAAAACAGATTCATTAAAATTAATGTTTCCACATTATAATGCCTAATTAGGCTGGCGACAGTTTTATATTTCATTTACAGGATCTCTGTTACTTTAATTTCTTACAAAATTTTAGCCTTTCTGTTCTCTACCGACTGTTACTATTACGAAACTCATGTAACACACGGTAAAACTCCCAGAGTGTAACATTTACTGCAAGTTTAAACCAAATTTGGTAATCATTAATACGCGGTAGTGTTATACGTGGCGCTGCGTGACAGGACGTTAGTTAGTTTCACTGTCAGAGTTAGTTCAAAACAGAAATATTACGTTAAAAACAAAAATAGAACGTGTAGTAAAAGTCCAGCGGCACGAACCTGTAACATACCAGGAGAAATAGGTGGTAGAACTTTTCGCAGATTAGGAAGTTAAAGACACCAAACAGTAACAGAATAAAAGATGGACACGAGAATGAAATTATACCAAGACAGACAGGACGGGAGAGTACAGAATGCATTATGTGGCAGTAGTTCGCCTGATACAACAACAGATGACGCCACGAGACGGCAGCAGTCTTATGTAGAATACCATACACAACACATGTAAATGATCAGATTCGTATGATCAACGTATCACAGATGGAACAAGACAAGGAAGAGGAAGTGGGCAAAGACAGTGGATATATCGACAGATGAAGGGATATGTTTCATTCGCCAAAGGTTAAAAGCAAAGTAAGTGATTCGCGAGAAGTAGAATTTGAATATGTGAACGCATCAGGACAAGAAAGTGAAAAATCATTATACATGACAGAACTGTTAAAAATGTTGGCCGCACATATTTCAGCACAAGGTCAACAAATTAATAATCAACTTGCAGCACAGGGTCAGCAAATTGAAGAACAGGTTGCTGCACAAGATTATCAGATGAAAACACTGAGTAATGACATAAACACACAAATCGAAAGACATGGTATTAAACTCATTAAACAAATTGATGAAGTAAATTCGAGAGTAGGCTTTGTGAGCATGGCAATCAGGGACTTAAAAGATGAAATAAATGTTATTAATGGTAATGTTGTCAATATACAAGGACAAATAAATTACATTAATGAAATATTTGGTTCAGGAATAATAAAAATTCAAGACCAGGTAGAACCGTTGGTAGTAACTAAAGTTGACGAAAAAGTGTTCGGTCTCAAATCCGAAGTATTAACTAAAAGTAACACCGAAATTTCTCAAATTCTAAAGAGAGTTGGGTTAACAGATAGCTACCTGTGAACAGAAGTGCAAGCAAAACACTTCTCAGATTCAAGGGAAAATGTGCGACCTTGAAAGAAAGATAAGAGAAAGACCTAATCAGGTTACTGAAAGAGTAATAAGTTTAAATTGCTAGAGGGAGAAGAATGACATAATGGGTGGCATCCTCTCAATTTTGTGAAAAACTGTGAAAGGAATTTCCCAATTATTTAACAGATTGGGAGAAAATTAATGTGATGATTAGTGCTTTAGCAAGAGACGCCAAAAGATGGGGACTGAACTTAGAAACCGATAAATCGTCATTTGAAGATACCAAACAAAGATTTATCGGAGAACACTGGTCTGAACAGAAACAG